>NW_020538583.1:30952-91479 GCF_003426905.1 Ctenocephalides felis
TAGAATACACCCAAAGGTGACTAATTAAATAAATGACATTCATAGCGCCCGCACACATACAACGATACAACACATTTGATTACCACTTTCATCCACAGTGGATTTAGTCAGCGTTTCAGTAAAATATTTTACATACAAAATGGCCATGTGCGCGCAAATGAAAAAAGCAAAAAAGACTAATCCGGCGCAGTATGAAATATATGCAGATTTTTTAATTAGCAACGCACAATTTGCATAACCAATTGAAAATTCTTAATGATACAAAAAAAATATATTATACAGTCAATAAATTTGTTTTCTATTCCTTTATATATATATATATATATATATATATATATATATATATTATAATATATATTTAAAATAATACATTTATGTAGCTATAAAATTGTTCTTTTTTTAGGTATCTATGAATATTATAGTATTAAAAATATCTTCTGGCATAGGTATTTCTTATATTATATGCCATATTATCTGCCTCATTGTATGCTTCTGAAATATTAAAATCCATTAACTTTAACTGCACATTTGAAAGACAATTATTTGGTATCTAACCGTTTGCACCATCATTACTATATTCCGTGAGTTCTTCATCAAAAGGAATATTATTTTCTCTGCATATATTATGCATAGTAAATACTGCATACACAATTTTTCCTGCCACATCATCTGTATAATATCTGTGACGATGCAAACATCGAAAACGGCTTTTAACAAATATTCTTTCAATTACATTACGAGTCTTTATGTGAAACTTATTGTATTTTTCCTCAGTAGAGCCAACTGGTGTCCTGTATGGTGTGAATAGGCAATGTTCCAATGGGTAACCTGAATCTCCTATATATGTACAACTTATACACATTTTTTTACTTATTTGAATTGTGATGTGTCATCAGCATTACGAGTTAGCAGGGCTCTGATTGCTCGCAAACCGTTCATCAGCATCACATATCTAATATTATCATGTTAGTCTTCAAAATTCTTAAGCAAAATAAAATAATACTTACTACTTCAACATTAATTGAGTAATAACCCTTCCTATTCATATAAATAGCAGCTGGTGCCACGGGGTGATGTTTTCTGGGAGCCACTATATTTATGTGTGCAGTCTAAGCACCCAATAATGCTAGGCATGCCAAACTTTGTATAAAATCTGTTAAATAGCAACATATTACAAACCATGATTAATGTTGACGAAGTGGCATAACATATACTTTGTTTATTTTCATCTCTTTCTGATGAGGTTTTAGGAAAATTTACATACTTTGGTGTAGCATGCTTTATAATTAAACCAGTCACTGTTTAATGACTGTTTAAGCGACTGGCTGAAGGCGCGGCTCATGGAATTTAAATGGCAATTGCCTTTATCTGTCTGATATGAGTCCATGGACAAAAAAAAGAATTGCTGCAAGCACCTATAATGAAAATTTAATCATTAACATTTCAAAAAATTAATTTTATTTTAATTTCAAATGCCTGCAAATAAAAAGAGATACTCCATGATGCTGTATGAGTCTATGCATATGGTCCCAGCAATTCTATCAAATCCTTCATCACATTTTTCGTTAATTGAAATTTTTTTATAAAAACTTCATCGTTCACTTCCCAGACATTATCTACATCTCTGAGATACCTAAGTGCGTATCTTTGTCTGTATCTAAAATGTTAAGGAAAGCATTTAATAATTTTAATATCTTTGAGTAATACATTCATCCAATAACAGTAATAATTATAATAAATTTTAAACATACCTTCTTCTTATACTATCATCTGCCCAAATATTTCAAAAAAACTCCATATTAACATCTTCAAATTCACAAAATACTAAAACCAAACCTAATATCACTTTGTTTACATAAATAATAACCTCAAAAAGCATGTTAAACGCATAAATGTCAAATAAGCAAATGTCAAATAGTACAACTTCTCGCCTATGTTATAGGGATCATGCTTTTAACTTCGAAAATGAAAATTTTGGCATACCTTACAATTAGAAAAAATGGATGTATGTGTGTGTGTGTTTTTTTTTTTGTATAGCGAAGGAAATGCCTTTATGCATTCCAGACTGGTGTTCGGTCTGGGTATGTCGGACTCAATACCGCCCTGGTATAATACCGACTAAAACCTCCGCTTTGCCCTTGCCTCTGGTCCCCACGGAAACCGCCGTTTGACATTACTTTGTGGGAGGAGGATCTGGAATGTTATAATTCTTCACTTGATTTTATACTCATCTTTTAAATGGACGAAGTCCCATTCGTCTTTTCTTTTTCCATAGAGCGCAGGTCAATTAGTACCTCTCTCAACTCCATGACGATTATCGGCCAGTGGATCTTTTATCTGCAAAATACTTTAAAATATAATTGAATCTGTGCAGATAACAACTTCTGTGTTCCTGAGGCTCTTTATTAGTCCCAATGAAATGGCAAATACTACAGGAAAACTGTTGATTAGAATCCATCCTGCTGAAGAAATTAACACAATATACAGGTTAGGCCGATCGATTGGTTCGCAACGATATTTTATAATGTTAATAATCATACTGAATGGCCGTAAAAATCGGTCGTAACACTATTTTAAAATTCCGGTCCCAAATTTCACTTCTTTTTCACATTTTATTAAACTTATTAATCATCTGTTCGCGCTATAAAAATCATAGGTTTTTTAGCGCGAAGAATACACACCATAGATTTTTCTCTGAAAACGGAAGACTGTTAAATTTAGCAGCACATCGTTTCGTACATCGTAACCTGCTAATTTTGCAAGTATAAACGCATCAAGTGCAAGCAATATAATTCAAATATAACTCTGCAATTACATTCTAATAAAGTGTTATTTTTATTATATATTATTAGCGAAATATATTAAATGAATGAGTAAGTTTGAATGTCGCGCGTGTTGTTCTGTTCTTACGATTGACAGAACGTTGTGTGAGCAAGTTCGTACGGAAGGGGTGAGGCTAAATAGGACGGGGAGTGGCCAGTCAGAGTGACATGAAGAGATCATTTATACTTGTTTATCTATGGACCTATGGTAGATAATTGAGTCAAGAGAGTATATTTGATGGAATGAATAAATGATTTAAAAGATTACTGGAACGTGTTTTAGTTATTCAATTTATGTTAGATTTCTTGACAAGTAAATAAAAATAATAAGGTAATGTACACTATTCCGGGATAGTACATTATTACGGGAGTTTTTCATTTGATCGCAAAATAAGAAAACTGTAAATAAATAATAATTTTATTCATTAGCACATCAATTATAATTTGAATCCTAATAAATTAGTATGATTTTTGAATTTAAATATTAGTTTTTAAAGCCGTAAAAAGCTTTTGAAAGCATCGGTCGTAACCCGATCGCCATTTCGTACTAGCTTGTTAGCGAGTTAGGTTATGTGACGGTTCCATTGCTTAAGGCTTTTATTCGATTTCGATAAGCTTAATGGATTCTTATAAGATCAGTGTTATAGTTAAATCGAGCATATATTTGTCAAGAAATTGTCAATTTCATGACTCCCGCAATTAGGTTCACACAACTGAACCAGTGGACGTAATTCCGCGAGTATCCCGCAATTACGAGAAGTAGACTTGAAATAGTTTTATCTCTTATTTTCAACTGTGTTTAAATTCGGCGGCGTTTCTGGTGTTAATAAGTTTGTTAAGGACTACAGAATACTGTAACGTAATTTTACGGTATATGCTTTTTTTAATTTTTAACCCTTATAATTGAGTTTGAAATGACTACTCTTTGGTAAAAAAGTACAGGATTTTTTCCACGTGTTTGCATTGTTCCAATATACCTAGAATATTGTAGTAATGAGAGAATCATTCATTTCTACCTTTTCATCTATGATCAATTATTTCTATTATATAAATTGAATAAAAATACAGGTATACCCCGTATAGCGCAAGGTACGTATAGGGCGCAGATTCACTAGGGCGGTGGTGTGTATGTATGTATGCAGAGATCTAGGAACATTCCTGTAAACACGATAGTTTTGATCCGATTAAGCTTTTGGAATATAACCATTATATAATCTACACATTAAAAAAACGAACATTCGAGTATTTTTGAGTAAATTGTTAAATAACTCAATAAATATATTGCTATCATAAGGCATACCAAACGGCAGCAAAACCACCGTCTTCCACTCTGCTTTAATCTCTACTTGAATTTTATTTAAAACTTTTCCAACTTCCTGGAGCTCGGAATCTGCCATAAGAAAAATCATAATGAAAAATTGCTTAAATTTGTATATAAGTTCCTTATATATACTTATATATAAGATTTATATTTTTTTGTTGAGACAATTATATTTATATTTATACCTTCATCGTCATTTACAATCGCACATAATGCCACTGCATGTCCCAAATATGTTGTGGTCCAGGCGATGTCCCCGAGACTCTCTGGCCTCGAATTTTCAGTATTAAGTCTATTATAGTAAAAAATAGAAATATGTACACGTCCTGAACAATAAAGAATTGGATTTAAATTACTTGCATTGTCATTTTTTCCATTCTTGACTTGGTGTGATACACGTGAACAAAATGAGTTATCTCCTCCACAGGTAACTTTTGTAACGTTGAGAATGCCAACTCTTCTGCAGCATCTTTAGTTACGACTAGAGAAAATGTAATACCATCAACTCGGATTTTCTGGCGAAAACAAAGTTTGTAAGTGTAAAACGAAGGAGTAGTCATTTCAAACTCAATTATAAAAGTTAAAAATTAAAAAAAGCATGTACCGTAATTACGTTACGTGTTATTATATCCTATAGTATTCTGTATATATATATATATATATATATATATATATATATATATATATAGTATTCTGTATATATATATATAGTGTGTGTGTGTGTGTTAAATTTTTATAATTTTGATGTTGAGATATGTGAGATTCAGTCTTCAGGGCAATACATCAATTAAAAACTTGTATGACTTTTAAAACATTTTTATTGTTTCCATACGTTTCGACACATAGTTTTGTGTCATCGTCAGTGGACTCTAGTTTAACCCTTTACGCTCCGCGCGGTCGACGCATGTGACTCGCCAGCAACTCCGTGAGTATTATATTAGCGGAATATCTGTCATGGAAGCTTGTTTGTTATATAATGAAAAAAAGGAACAAAGAAGAATTAAAGTATTTATTTTTTAACAGTATTATTTCATATACATTGTTATTGATATATTTCATAAAAAAATCTAAATTTTACGATTTGTAACTATATAATGTGTGGTATTTTTCAAAACAAGCACCTACGTGCATATGTGGTTTTCCAGGACAAGTATCGCAAAATTCGATTGTTTCCCGCCTTTTTTCTTTCTCTTTTCGGTTTGAACAAACAACACAGTCACTGCACTTGCCTTTTCGCATAATGTGTAATTTGTTATTTAGCCTTATTTCAGACGATGAAGTTGACGGTCTTGCGCGCTCTTCTCGGAATTCGCCTACTAATTATTGGTCGACTAATCGCTTCACGAACTGTATGTGAGATAATGATTTTTCATTTTTTATTTTTTTAATACTTTTGTATAGAATATATGAATTTACACGGGACATTTCCAAGCCCCAAAAAAACATTTTCCGCCACCACTTTAGGGATCTTCGAAGAAAACAATAACTGGAGGCGTATTGATCAGCGCGATCAACACCGCCCATTGAATTTGTGTAATTCACTACTAATTTTGGTTTGATCACATCACGTTGCTCGCCTCCTCTGAAAAACCTTTTTTTGGTAATAAATCCGGCTATCGCTAGTACTCAATAGGGTAACTACTCATTTGTCCTTCCAAGACAATAACATCGTGGTCGCATTTTTGTATGCAATACATTTATTTTCAGAAAATCTGGGCTTTTTAATCGGATCCTTTCTATTTATTTTCAATGTACCTGTTAAATAGCATTTTAGTTTCAACAATTCCTCTGCCAATGGCAAACTTGTGTAATATCTATCCGTAAACATATGGTATCCTTGTGCGCCTGGTACATTAGTCAATAAGTTATTGAATAAATGTAATGGAATACGCGTGGTGACTGGTAAGTTTGGTTTTATCAGACTCTCTGATGTGATACTTCCATCAGTGGCGTACCTAGGGGGGGCGGTGGGGGCGGTCCGCCCCGGGCGGCACTTATTTTGGGGCGGCATTTTTTAATTTACCTATAGTTGTAAAAAGCAACTTATTCATTTCTAGTTATAGTAATTGGCCGAAAACCGAAAATGAAAATTTTTGCATTTCTTCACGTTTTGAAGGTCCAATCCGTTTCGGAGATACCTAGCAAAATGTGCAAAAATACCTGTTTTTGAGAGAACTAAGCACCCGATTTGAATAATTCAAAAAGCATTCGATTCGTATTGATAAGGAGACGTGCTGATTAGTTTTTGGCGAAGGCAGGTCCGAAAAGTGCCAAAAATGGTAACTCAGTTTTTAAGAGAACGGAGCGATTTTAATAATTCATAAAACATTTTACTTGTATTGACGAAATGAAAAACTGGTTACAATAAATACATAATAGTTCTTAACACATTATTGGATGCCACAAACATATCTCGAATTAACATTATTGTCACAGTTCCGACTAGGTCACCGTAGAGTGCGGATCGTTTAAAAAATAAACAATACAAGTGTTATATACCTGAGTGCTAGAAATATCGAAGGCAAACCTATGGATTATAAACCATTCGAACCGGGAGGATTACCGGTTTCGACAGGTATAGATAAGAGGATTAACAGCTCGGAAATCGAGACAGGTAGTCAAATAGCCAAGTCGATTAATATTATTAACAATGAGGAAATTAATATTGATGAAGAAATGAATAGTGATATATCAGAGTTTTATGAATGTGATTATGAGCAATCTAATAACGGAGTTAATGAATTGCAAAGTTCATCACGTAGTCCGAGCAGTTCGAAATATCAAGCCAAGAAAAATATTACAAATGTGGATATTAATAAAGATATTAAAAATAAATCAGATAAAAAATTCAAACGTAATTCAAATAAAAAGAAGATTAATATATCCGAAGAATTAATTAAAAAAATTGTAAAAATCGAAACAAAGCATGGTGAAGTGATAGTGTTAAATAATAATAAAAGTGAAGAAACCACAAGTGGTAATGTGAATGTAAATAACAAAAGTTGGAGTGAAATGATAGAAGAAGAAACCGTTACAAATAATGAAGAAAATAATTTTTATAATTCGAATGATGAAGGACCATATACAATATTTGCCGAAGCAATTGATAATAACATTGGAAGATTCCACAATCTAGCATTGGGAAGAATGTTATTCAAACAAGAACCAAACATAAGTAAAAATATCATAAATATAACAAAAATTGGAAAAAATAAAATCAAATTATTATTCAAAAATTACACGTATGCAAATAAACTAATAAAAGAAAAAATTCTTGAAAAATTCAAAATAAGAACGTATATTCCGAAGCACAAATTATATAGAAGCGGAATTATTTTCAATG
Source organism: Ctenocephalides felis (assembly GCF_003426905.1). Taxonomy (NCBI): domain Eukaryota; kingdom Metazoa; phylum Arthropoda; class Insecta; order Siphonaptera; family Pulicidae; genus Ctenocephalides; species Ctenocephalides felis. The sequence continues at coordinate 38,439 of NW_020538583.1, forward strand.
TTGATCCGGACATGGATGAGCAGGAAATTAAGGAAGTGATCAGATCAGATATTGAAGTAGTAGACATCAAATGTATTAAAAAAAGAAATGTAGATAAGCAAAATCTAAAAAGTCAAGCGGTTAAACTGGTATTCAGAGGAAACTACTTGCCAGAAGTTATATCAATGTATTCTGTTAGATGTCCCGTTAGTCCATATATACAATCAGTGATACAATGTCATAATTGCTGGCGGTTTGGACATATAAAAATGAATTGTAAGAGCAAAATAAGATGTAAAAATTGTGCAGCTGAGCATTCCCACGAACAATGTCATATCGCCACAGAGTTTGAGTGTACTTTATGCCGAGAAAAACACCAGGCAAATAACAAAGAATGTAAATTCTTTAAACTAAATAAGGAAATTAAGGAAACAATGGCTTTTCACAATGTATCATATCTAGAAGCAAAAAGGATGATTCAGAAGAATCGATATGTGGATGCAGTTAAAAGCAACCCATACAATCTGGAATATAACACATCATTCCCAAAACTAAGGAGTAATTTAATTATGAACAACTATAATAATAAATATGAGATATTAAATACATTATAAGAACAAGAATTAAATATCGAAAAAGACAGATTAATGGTAATTAAAAAACCACGAAATATTATAGAAAAACGCCGATCAGAATACTTGAGACATATCGGCCGAAGTAATAAAGAACAAGTATCTCAAAAGAGAACCCAGGAGTTCGATGTCATGGACAGTAATAAAACGAATAAGATTGAAGAAACTAAAAGACAACTAAATCACTTCATAGAACTGGCAATGAAGTTAAGGGAAAAAATAGAATCTGAGAGAAACAAAGATTGTAAAGAATTAGAGGAAATTATATATAATCTGAAATACGATATCCACACCATTGGTAAATATTTAAACCAGGCTAATAAAACAGATAAAGGCATAAGTAATGTGAGTCAAGTACATAACAAAGGATGTGAGAATAATTCTAACGGAAGGTAGAAGATGTAGAAGACTCCCTTTAGATAGCATCTGTAAATTAAAAACCAACAAACAAACATGGACAATTTGAACATACTTCAATTAAATTGTAGGTCATTACTAGCAAACAAAGAAAGCATAGAAAGCCTGATGTACCATAAGAAAATTCATATTGCTGCTCTAACAGAAACTTGGCTGAAACAAGGACAAAAATTTTACTTTAAAGATTATAAAATATTTCGAAGTGACAGACAGGATGGTTATGGTGGCTCAGCCATACTGATCAGAAACAGTATTATCTGTGAGGAATTCAGACATTCTCAGAACAACCGGGATATCCAAATGACTGCAGTTATAATTAAATCGACAACACCCTTTTGCGTGGTATCCATATATTGCTCACCTCAAGCCACAAAAGATTTATATTTAATCCAAAATTTTATTGAACAAATTCCAGTTAGACTGATCGTCACCGGAGATTTCAATAGTAAACACATAGCATGGGGAAACGAAATAATTGATAGAGGAGGGGCTATAATGTATGATATTATAGATAGTCTTAACCTAGTTGTCTTAAATGATGGAACTCATACTACAATACAAACTATTAAGAAAAAATCTACCGCCATTGATCTTTCCTTTTGTTCGACATCTATTCATGACAGGATTCATTGGAGTGTAATTCCTGAAAGTATTGGTTCTGATCATCTACCAATTATAATAAAGTTGCATTTCAAATTTAATACAAGGATAGGTTGGTATCCCGGTCGAAAATGGAACACTAAACAAGCAGATTGGAAAAAATATGGATCAGAGATTGAAGATATTCTGGAAACCTCCACAATCCCTTCGAACTGCAAAGAGAAATATAAGTTTATCCAAGATACCATAAATAAGGCGGCTGCAAAGCACATTAAACAATATAAAGTATCGGATACCTTTATACCGGCCATATGGTGGGACAAAGACTGCGAGATCCAAAAAAGAAGAAGAAACGAAGCCTTTAAGAAACTAAGAAAGGAATTTAACTACGAAAACTACTTGAGTCTACAAAAAGTTATAGCACAAACTAAACGTCTGTTTAAAACAAAGAAAAGAGAAAAATGGCGTGAGTTAGTAAATTCGTTTAACATGAATACAAATATTAACAAAATTTGGAACATTATCAAAAAATTTAATAATAAAAATAACAGACAGAACCAACATCATCAAATGAACGATAACTTTTACGAATCAATTCTTAAGATCCATACTCCCGATTTTGTTCCTGGACCTGCACAATATAATCAAGAACGGTCGGAAGACTGGATTGACGACAATGAACACAAAGAAATTAATGGATGCATCAAATATGAGGAACTTGAACTGGCTCTAAAGGAGAAAAGAGACAGTTATCCGGGTTTCGACAACATAACATATATCATGATTAGCAAAAGCCCTAAGGCATTTAAAAACCTAATAATCGAGATGTTCAATTATATATTGCTTTCAAACTGGATCCCGGAAGAATGGAAAAGAGCGGTATTAGTTCCCATACTAAAGCCACACAAAGATCCTGGTGATTATAAATCCTATTATAGACCAATAATGTTACTACCCTGCCTTTCAAAAATATTTGAAAGTATTCTAAAAAAAAGATTAGAATGGCATATAGAAAAGAATGTAATCTTCTATATATATATATAAAAATAAGTCGGGTTTTCCTTCCTGACGAAATAACTCCAGAACGCACGAACCGATTTCGACAATTTTCCATTCGTTGAAAAGGTCTCGGGCTCAGCAAGGTTTATAGCTGAAAAAATTAGTTGTGCATGGCATCGTGCCTCAATGCAAGCTGCTGGAACTTCACGCACCGTAATTAAAAATTCGAGTAATAAAAATAATCAATAACTGTTTTAAATAATTTCAAATAGATTATCTTCTATATATATATATAAAAAAAAAAATCGGGTTTTGCTTCCTGACGAAATAACTCCAGAACGCACGAACCGATCTGAATTTTGCATTCGTTGGAAAGCTTTCGGGCTCAGCAAGGTTTATAGCTAAGAAAATTAGTGGTGCATGGCATCGTGCCCTAATGCAAATTGCTGGAACTTTACGCACCATAATTAAAAATTCGAATAATAAAAATAATCAATAACTGTTTCAAATAGATTATCTTCTATATATATAAATAAGTCGGGTTTTGCTTCCTGACGAAATAACTCCAGAACGCACGAGCCGATCTCGACAATTTTGCATTCGTTGGAAAGGTCTCGGGCTCCGCAGGGTTTATAGCTAAGAAAATTAGTAGTGCATGGCATCGTGCCCTAATGCAAATTGCTGGAACTTCACGCACCGTAATTAAAAATTCGAATAATAAAAATTTTCAATAACTGTTTTAAATAATTTCAAATAGATTATCTTCTATCTTATATATAAAAATAGAGCTGTCTTTCAAATGTCCGAAAAAAACTCGAAAACGGCTGAATGGATTTGGCCAGTCTTAGTCTTAAAAAATTCGCGTCAAACCAGAGATTGTCAAAAAGGTGAGATATTATTTCAAATCTGCGTAGAAACTTTACATTTGTAATTTGAAAATTTTTGTTGAAGCGTAATGTAAGTAAAACAATGGACGGTGGCTAATACTTGAAATGTCAAACGTTTTTGACAGATGATGTTCGATTATGTTTAATAGGATGTTTTACGTGAATATTATTTAATTATGATTAAATTGTAGCAAGTAGTTTTGTTTGTAGTTTTATTTACATACAAAATCGTTAGTAAACGGGCCGCAAGTGTTACTAGAAACTCAAAATATCAACTTATTTGAAATGTTAATATGAAAATGCACTTTTTGGCATATTTTTCTCAAACACGAAGCTCTGAAAGATCTCATTTGTATCATTATTCACTCATTGGAATTTATAAAACATTTTCTAGGTTATATTATTTTTTATTTATGTTGTTTAAATTCAGAACCTAAATTTAGTATCGATCAATTGGACATTTTGTCGAATAACATTTTCAATTATAATTTCCCAGAATTTATCGAAGAATAGATAGTAATATATGAAGGCCCGGTTAAAAAGGTCCACCACCGATGTGTCAAAAATCAGTAAACTTAAGCATTGTTTAACAACAATATTTGAAAGTAGAAGAAAAAGGATGTATAACCAGCTATAACCTTGATTTAAAGACTTTGCTATAGGGAGATAAGCGGTAATCTTTGAAATAATATAAGTATTTTCTTCTGTTGGTAGATTTTTAGCATTACTTAAAAATGTAATCATTTTGTAAAATCCTTTAAAATTAGAATAAAGACTTCAAACCTGTTTAACCTGACCGTTTCAAGTTACCCCGCCTATAGGGTAAAAAGGTCTAGATAACAAATTTTTGAAAGACATAAAAAAGCATATTTCTACAGTGATAAAGTAGAAGGCAGTTTTACTGAACATAGTCAGTTAATTGTTCGTTTCAAATTTGTTATTTGTTGTGATATAATTGTTATGGTTTTCACAATACACTTCATATTTGCTCAAAGTCAAATTGGATCTTTGTGCCTCGCCCTGCTTTACATATATACTTTTTAATAAATTTACTTTAATTCATCGAATGTTACTTGAAAATTTTCAAAAAGCAGGACAAAGAAGAAATACTTAATTAATTTTTTATCTCTTCTCTGAAATTTGAAAAATCTGTATAAGTTCAGTAGTATTATTTACAATTATACACAAAATCCAGAATCCAAAAAGAATCTGAAAAAATCTTGAAACGTAAACAATAAGTCGAAAGACCGAAAAAGACTTGGATTAGATTATACCATGTTTTCTATAGAAAGTGTATAAAACTTCCAGTTTGATTGTGTTGACAAAATATAGACAAACTAATGGGATTTTTTGTTTTTATAATACCTCATTGTTTATAGCATTAAAACAAGACATCCTTATACACTTAAAGTATTAATATTTTTGATTCCCTAGAAATTGTTTAGAATATACCTTAATTAGCAAAACAACGTTTGCCGGGTCAGCTAGTATTGAATAAATATCAGTTTGGTTTCAGAAGAGGAAAAGGCACGATTGATTTACTCAGCGAACTCCTGGTGGATCTATATGGCGCATTGACAGAAAACAAATATGTTCTATTAGTTACGACAGATGTTGAAAAAGCCTATGATCACGTAGATCACAAAATACTCAAAAATAAATTAACAAAGATAAATATTCCAAATAACATTACTAACATCATAATGTCACTTCTATCTGATAGAAAGATTTATGTGAGGAACCAAAATCGACTTATAGGTCCAAGAATAACTTACAATGGTATCCCTCAAGGCTCGATTTTAAGTCCTATATTATTTAACATCTATATGTCGGATTTCATAGAGACAGAAGGGTCAAAAGTGAAAAAATTACAATATGCAGATGATTTGGTCATGTATATTTCTTCGCGATCATTACAGGAATGTAGTGACGAAATGAATATCTCTTTAAAAAAAGATTTAGTATGGATGCGGGACAATAAACTTACACTTGAACCTCACAAGTCTAAATGCATTATATTTACAAGGCATAGGCTTCCGAGAAATTGCATCAGTATAAATATAGACACGATTCAAATTAATATAATGGAGAACATCAAAATTCTAGGAATGTCATTCGATACAAAGTTAAAGTTTAACAAACACGTTAACGAATTGTTAGGTAAATGCGAAAAAGGAATCAATATCCTCAAACGAGTAAGTGGCACCAGTTGGGGTGCACATCCTAATGTCTGTCTCTCGTTATATAAAGCTGTTATTAGACCCCACTTCGACTACGGGTGTCAAATTTATGGAGGGTGTTCTAGAGGGCTACTGGAAAAACTAAATAGAATACAATATGCAGCTTTAAGAACATGCTTGGGAGCATTAAAGTCGACACCTACGAATTCGCTGTTGGCAGAAGCTGCAGAAGCTCCGTTAGACATAAGAAGACAGGTTATAACTAATAGGTTTTTGATTAAAAATTTTAATTATAATCATGCATGGATACAAAAGTGTTTAGAGCCACTTGCAGTTCTGCATTTCGAAAATAGATTCTGGTATAATAAACCAATCCCACCCTTAATTGCTGGATTCCATACACTTAAACCATTAGAAGAAGAAATGATGTTAAATAACAGATTAACATACTTCACTATGTCTTGGCAAGGCACGTTACCTAAAACGTATGAACACTTATCAGATGACTTCGATAATGGAAAGAATATAGACAAGAAATTACTGAATCTGAAACTGAACAATTTAATACATTCAAGATGGAAAAATTATGTTCAAATATATACCGACGGTTCCAAGACGGAAAATGGGGTTGGATGTGCAGTTTGGATCCCAAGTCAAAATAAACAACTTCAAATTAAAATACCCGATTGGGCTACAATATTCACGGCGGAAGTGATGGCCATTAATGGAGCATTAGACCTAATCAGGAAATATAAATTGGAAAAAGTTATCATTTTGTCAGATAGTAAATCTGCTTTACATGCTTTAAATATACCTAAGAATTTTGGCAACCCATTAATTTTCGACAGTATTAGAAAGGTAGAAGATTTAATCAAACAGAAGCATAAAATCGAATTAATATGGATAAGAGGACATTCGAATATCACCGGCAATGAGATCGCGGATGGGCTGGCCAAAGATGCACATAGCATATCCACTAGGGTGGTCCTTAACAAGGACATTTTCGAATTTCTTTGCTCCCAGGGGCGAAATTGCTTCCAAATCAAAAAAAAATGATTCTCTGAAAGTTTTAGCTCTTTTTATAAACATTTAGATAGAGCGCACAATAAAAATTACTTGCATCTGTTTGTTACTAATATGTGCTCAAGAAATGTCGATCTATAAATTCGTGCGCCATCTGTGATCATTGATCGTGAACTCAAATCGTATGATACATAAGAATATTTATAAACCACATAACATGCACATAACCTCTTATTAAATGCATGTGAGCTGTTCTATAAATCTATTCATCATGGCATCAAGAATAATTTTGCAGCAAAATATTTATTTAATTGGTGATGTTGATACTCAAATTGTCAGTAATAAATTACCATCAAAGTTACAAGTGCTGAAAGTGTTTTTTTATTACATACGTATTCTTAAATTTAATTTACGTGAAAGTGCTGAATTTTGTATAGATGAAGTAAAAATATTTTGGCAAAAGGCTCAGATACCTACTAGAAGAAAAGATCATTGTATACAGTATTTGTTGAAATTACATGAACAATATAAGCTTATCAAAAAAAGTGTAAACAGAGACACAAATAAAACTAAGGAGGACGAATTTAAATTATCATTGTTGAATTTGTTCGACATTGCTCATGCGAATGTGGAAAAAATGGTCAACGAACCTATAATGCATTTTTTAAATGAGCAACGAAAAGATGGTATAATTGGTTTCATAGCTAATATTGAGTCTGATGATAATGAACAAGTACAAAAAATGAAGGATGAACTACTACAGCTACGGCGGGAAAAATCGGAGAGAGAAAAGGCTCAATACGGTAAAGTTGATTTTAGAATAATTTATAAATTATTGTACCTTAATTTTAATCATAAATTTTTATTTTTATACATTTCATGTTAATTGAATAGAGCTACGTCGGGAAAAATCGGAGAGAGAAAAAGCTCAATACGGTAAAGTTCATTTTAAAATAATTTATAAAAATGTTGTACCTTAATTTTAATCATACATTTTTATTTTTATACATTTCATGTAATTGAATAGATGACTTTGTGGAATTCACGTCAAGCAGTGAAGTGGAAGGTGCAATTCCGTTGAGTCAGAAAACAAAATCATCTATATCAAATTTTTCTGATGAACTGGTAGTTCCTCAGCACCAAGAACCGATACAATCTCGTGGAACAATAAATATCATAGATGATAAATTAGCAGCAATTTTGGATTATTGTAAAATAAGCGACCGGAATGCTGTACGTTTGATTATGGCCTTATGTTTATCATTAAATATTGATGTAAATCCGTTAATAATAAATAAAACATCTATACACCGAATTAGAGAAAAAATACGTGAAAAAAAAGTGGAACAAATAAAAGAACTGTTTAAAATTGAGGACTTGAATGCTAAAGAAAGACTCCCAGTTGTATTGAGTTGTGGACAAATAGAAAAAATATTAGCGATCCCAGTATTAGATGATGGTACAGGACAGTCCCAAGCTAATGCAATGTTTGACGCTATTAATGATTGGGGTATTTCAGACAATATCAAAGCTCTTTGCTGTGATACTACTGCTGCAAATCTAGGATCCAGCAAAGGAGCTGCAGTTTTACTTGAAAAGTTGCTTGAAAAACAACTATTGTATTTGCCTTGTAGGCATCACATATTTGAACTTATTTTAAGAGCTGTTTTTGAACTTAAAATACCTGCAACTTCAGGACCAGATGTACCTTTGTTTAAAAGATTCCGAGAGAACTGGACAGAAATGGATAAAAGTCAATATTCTACTGGCTTTGAAGACTTGTATGTGCAAGACAAAATACAAAATCACATCGAAGACATAAATCTATTTATCCAAAAGCAACTAGATTCTGAACAACCAAGAGAAGATTACAGGGAACTTTTGGAGCTTGTTCAGATATTTATTGGTAAAGTTCCTTCCAGTGAGGTAAAATTTAGAAAACCGGGCGCATTCCATCATGCTAGATGGATGTCAAAGGCCATATATAGTATAAAAAATTTTCTATTTCGTGAACAATTTACAATGCCCACTAAATTAATCAAGTCATTTTCTGAAATATGTATTTTTATTGCTACAGTATACATAAAAGCGTGGTTTACCTGCACTCTAGCAGCTCAAGCTCCAAATAATGATTTATTATTTTTAAAAGAACTAATAAAATTTGAATCTACAGACGCTAAAATATCTGAGGTGGCATTAAAGACTTTTAGCCAGCATTTATGGTATTTAAATGCTGAAAGTGTAGCAATGGCATTTTTTGATGAAAATATATCATTAAACATTAAGAAGCAAATGGTGATCATGTTGAAAGGTCTTGATAAAACCTCAGAAAAAGTTAAACGCTTTGAGATTCGAAATATAAGATCAGTATATAACTGGAACATTGCTTCATTTGTATCAGCAAGATCACTTCAGTTTTTCAAGAGATTTGAAATAAATACAGATTTTTTAAATTTAAATCCGTCTGAGTGGTATCAGAATGAAAATTACCAGAGGGGCTTGCTATTGGTAAGAAATTTGAAAGTGGTTAATGATATTGCTGAGCGAGCAGTGAAGTTAATTGAAGAGTATCACAACATACTGAGCAAGAAACCAGAGCAGCAACAATTTATCATACAATTCTTACAAGAATATAAACAATATTATACCGATACTAGAAAAAATGCAATAATTTTAAATATGAATGAAAGAAATGATGAAAGCTAATTATCCAAATGATATGCAGCATCATCATCATATTTTATAAATCAATATTATATAAATAAAAATTTTATGACAACAATTTGATGTATTTTATAAAATAAGTATTTACTTAATAATTATACTTGATAATATTAATAATTATAGAATAATTAAAACTTAAAAAAAACTTTGATGGTAATTTATTACTGACAATTTGAGTATCAACATCACCAATTAAATAAATATTTTGCTGCAAAATTATTCTTGATGCCATGATGAATAGATTTATAGAACAGCTCACATGCATTTAATAAGAGGTTATGTGCATGTTATGTGGTTTATAAATATTCTTATGTATCATACGATTTGAGTTCACGATCAATGATCACAGATGGCGCACGAATTTATAGATCGACATTTCTTGAGCACATATTAGTAACAAACAGATGCAAGTAATTTTTATTGTGCGCTCTATCTAAATGTTTATAAAAAGAGCTAAAACTTTCAGAGAATCATTTTTTTTTTGATTTGGAAGCAATTTCGCCCCTGGGAGCAAAGAAATTCGAAAATGTCCTTGTTAAGGACCACCCTTATAATAATATTATAGTAATATTATCCACGATTGGAACGTCTCAATGGCAAAAGGTATTCGATCAAGATTCATGTTTGAAAGGAAGACTTTACCAACCGTGTAACCCAAAGGTATCGAGAAAAACATGGTTTCAAAACATTAAATGGAACAGAAGAGAAATAACAACAATCTGTAGACTAAGGCTATCACACACAAGGAATAACAGTCATCTATTCAGAATCGGTATTAAAGAAGATCCATTTTGTGCTTGTAGTATCACATTAGATACGTTAGATCACATATTTTGGAATTGCAAATTATATAAAAATGAACGGAAGAAATTGTATAAAAGGCTACAACAGCTAAAAGTTCAATTTCCAGTAAATGCAAGACACATCATTAGTGAAAGTAATATTGGAATATATAGAGTGTTGCTGGATTTCATGACTGATTGTAATATAAAATTGTAGAGATTTACGGAAATCAAGTTGATGATAATAAGTTATTATTAGTATGTTTTCTTCAGTTTGGTTAATAGTATTACTATTATTATTATTATGATCATTATTATTATTATTATTATTATTATTATTATTTATATATTCATACAGAAGTATTAGTTTGTAATGTATATTGTAGTATGTAATATGTATTTAATTGATATTGGCTAAAATGTCTGTATAGAACGAGGCCATTTTAATAAAATAAAATAAAAAAAAAAAAAAAAAACTGGTTAAATTTTTGGGAAGGCAGGTCCAGCGGTTATAGACTCTCAATAAAAATAAGTTAAAAACGCGTCATTTGGCGATCAAAAATGTTTATTGGACAAATGTACATCAAATTATCAGATATTTTAGTATCAGAAATTTTAGAGATTTTAATATTGTGTAACTTTTTTGGGTTCCGTACCAAGATTTTTAATTTTGAAGTTTATTTATATGGTTTAGACAAATGTCTTCGACGTTTTCGACTGTATGGAATAACCGATTTATAAAATTGAAAAATCATTCGGTTCGTACTCGATTGCGAGGCGTTTTTGCAAAAGGCAATTTTGCGGTTTTGGAATGTAAAAATGATTATGCAGTTTTTGAGAGAACGAATCATCCGATTATATTAATTCAAAAAACATTTTGCTTGAGTAGGCAGTGTGCAAAAAATGCATTTACAAAAAATTTAATAATTTTGTAAATTTTCAAAAAAAAAATAGAAATTTTCAAAAAAGTTCAATTTTTGAAATTTTTTCTTGTTTTCAAAAAAAAAAAATCTCACAAAAATTTGAGAATATTTCGAAAATTTAAAAAAAAAATCGAATATTTTCAAAAATTTCCAAATTCTCAAAATATTTAGAAAAAACGTTTTTTTTAAATTCCAAAAAATGGACTCGTTCATAAAAATACGCTCGACGCTCAATTTAAAAAGCACTTAAAAGTTATTACACAGTATGTAATAAATAATCTATTTGAAATTATTCAAAACAATTATTAAGAAAATAATTAATAATTATTTTCTTTCCTCGAATTTTTAATTACGGTACGGGAAGTTCCAGCAATTTGCCTTAAGGCACGATGCCATGCGCTCCACTAGTATTAATATGTTAACGAGTGCATATAAATATGTCTAAAAAAATTACTCTGAGTATTAATTAATATTGATTAACTTTCCGCAGGGTAAGTTATAGACTATAGTAATCGCAAAAAAATCGAAGGTGGAAATTTTTATATATCTTTACGTTTCAAAAGTTTCTGAATTTTGGCATACCTTAGAAAAAATGGATGTTTTTAGATACAAACTTTCGTCGATAATTGTAGGAACACGCATCAACCGATTTGAACAAAACATTCTATTCGTGCTGATAAGACGTGCTAATTAGTTTTTGATAAAGGCAGGTCCAGCTGTTTCAAAGATAATGAACAAAAAAGCCAAAATTTGTAATTTAGTTTTTGAGAAAACGAAGCGTCCGATTTAAATAATTCAATTCAATTCATTGTATTACCTAAACGAAGAACTGTTTTTGGGAAGACAGGTCTAGTAGTTACAGAGATTCAATAAGAAAAAATAAAAAGACATTTGGCGGTCCAAAATGATCATAAGGTATTTTAGATATGCACGTCAAATTATCTGATATTTTCTAGAGATTTTAGTAATAAGAATAAATTTAATTTGCATTTCTATGGGTTTCGTATCAATGTCTATCCGTTAGACTGCAACGCGACGCTTACGCGCTTCGATATTTTGTCTCCAAAACAGCTACGCAGCGCGATTGATTTGAAAAAAAAAATTACAAATTTTCAAAAAATTTCAAAATATAAAAAAAACAGATTTTTCAAAAAAGTCAATTTTTTCCAAAATTTTTAAAATTCTTTTTTTCAAAGTTTTCAAAAAAATTTTAACCTTTTTTAAAAAAATTATGTTTCGGTACGGAAAGTTCCAGCAATTTGCTTTAATGCACGATGCCATGCGCGACTAGTTTATTTATATTAATTTAAAAAAAAAACACTATTTGTAATAGAAAGGGCGGCAATCTGGAGATCGCCCCGGGCGGCAAAAGTTCTAGGTACACCACTGACTTCCATAATAGGGAAGGATATTGTTACGGATACCCTGTTTCGGAATACGCTAAAACGTAAATTCTTATGCCCCATTTGGTAGGCTTATTTGGATTATAAGTTATAAAACTTATCTTTTCTTTGAATTTTACAACTGATTCATCAACACAGATATTTTGACCGGGTACGAAAAACTCAGAAAACTTTGAGTTGAGATATTGTAAAAAATCACTCACCTGCTGAATTCGTGTCCTAACGCACCTTTGGGGGTCGATTGTCTTCAAATGCAGCATCCAAAATATTTGATTAAATCTTTTTCTTGTGAATACATTCGCAAAGAAATATATTTTAGTATTCTTGTTGGTTGGCCAATAGTCTTGCATATTTGGCAAGTACATCGTACCCATGTTAAGGATGACTCCAATAAATGCAAAAAATTCGTCTCTATTCGTTTCACGCCAAGTATGCCATACAGAATCTTTACGCAGTTTTTTATTCTCTAATTTGATTTTAGCGTAGTTATTTGTTTCCGCTACAATTTCGTCTACAAGATCATCCGTAAAATACAATTTGAAAAATTCTATCGGTTCGTCAATGTTGAAAATTTGCGGTCCTGGTACTTTATCTCCTGTTGAAAACATAATATTTTGTAAGGGGATATCACTTCCTGATATATCAGTCCACCCATTGAAATCTGCATGCCCTTCATTCTCAAAATCAGACTCAATAGTTGGAATTCTTCGTCTTTTACGCGCTATGATAACATCACTTTCATTACAATCATCACTAGCATCACTGTCACACTCTAAACTAATTTCCGGCTCATTTACGAATATTCCATTTGAACTTTCGGCAAGTACGGCAAAATCTAGCTCATCTTCCAAATCACTATTTTCAGTCTTTACAAAAGATCTCGAGTAAGTCACTCGAAAATTAATCCCGTTAAATATTATCTTAAATAATAGTATATTTTTCAGTTTTACTTTTTTTTTTATTACAAATGCGTTTTAATGTTAATTTCAAACATTAACAGTTGGTGACTCGTTATATTTGTTAACATTCTGATGTGATCAGAGCATGTCGGACTGGTTCCGACAACGGAGTTGCGGAACACATTTTGTTATGTCGAACTGGAGCCGACAACGGACCGTAAAGGGTTAAAAACACAGATTAAAACTATTAATTAAAACTAATTTATAAGAAAGTGGTATCGTGTAAAAACCTACATGTAATTGTAGTAATCCTAATTATTTCATAATGATAATTGTTCACAAATGCACAATAAAAAACAATTCTTGTTACTTTAAATCGGAACAATTATATAATTTTTTTTAAAACGAATTATTTATTGTATAGTACATCTCGCAATTCCGTATTCCGATGCGAGAGTGAAGCCTAAATGTGCACCAATGTGCGCACCACATGTTAAAAGTTAGGTAGAAGGCACACAAACTGACATGCGTGTAAACCCTTGCACATGCATGGATGTGTTTGCAAATATTTGATCTTATCAAATAATCTATGCAACTGCATGTGTACGTATGCAAACAAATCTTACATCCTTCGTATCTCATGCATGTACTATAACATGTTTGATTTTTTTTGATAACCACGTATGGTGCAACGGTATCATCTGTTGGCAATACATTCCATTGTGTGTTGGTAATGCATTCTAGAATACGATGCGGTAATACTGCTGCACCTCTTACATGGGTTACACGTACATCTCTCTGCCTTGTCGATAGTAATATTCCATTTACTCTACGAGTCCTCTGAATAAAAGTATTTATTGCGAGGCGTAACACCAATTGAATGGCCTTATCCATCCTCCTAGAACACTTTCTTCCCAAAACTCGAGTTTTCATTTGGTTATGAAAACTTTCTAAAATCATGTTAGTATTTATTCCTAAACCTTTCCGATAACGACACGCCCAAGTAGTTGCTCGGTTGAAATAAAATTTCTTAAAATATGTAACAAATAATTTAGCATTGTCATCTTTCTCAAGCTCATTCAAATAAGAATTTAAATTGCTCCAAAAATCATCCTCATCTAAAAACATTTTTAATTCTATTGATTTCTGGTAAATGACTTCTCGCTTTTCTCTATTTACAATCTTATGTGATACTGCTCTCTTCCAGCTCCTGGACACATGTCAGGAGCATAAATGTTTATGCTGTGGCACACCCATGACAGATGACCATGCATTAAAATGAGCTGGAGCATCCTCTGTTATGAATACCTTTGTTTCAAGTATACCTAACACCTTATAAATATCTTTGAAATATATTTTACACATCAACTCATCTTGCCTATTTGAAAAACAAAATGCGACTGGTATGCCGCTTCCAAATTCATCTACCACAAGCAGTGTTTGTAGTCGATACCCATAGCCATTCGTCCCATGACTACCATCAATACAAATTCTGTCAGTACCAAAGTTCTTCAACATTCTACATTGCATTTTTGTCATGAATATTAATAATATATAATCTTCATCTTGAAGCCCGTACTTAGCAGTGCCAGGTCCAACTTCTTTATGAAAAACAAATTATTTAAATGTTTTTGACGCCACGTGTCACTTGCCCTTGCAGTAGGGATGGCGCATTTGTTAACATTTCCAAACTTTCCAGACATAGTGAATAACTGTAATGATAAATGAAGAACTTTATATGAAATACAAACAAACTTGTAAATACTGATAATTCACTCTTTTGCCGAAAGATATCTTTATCAGAATTCTGATACAAACAGGCATCAATGTCTAAATTATTATAGTAATTTACATAAACTCGGGACGTCTGCACAAAAATCGAATTTATTATAGTAGGGAAGCTCGTGAATACGCGTGAACTCTCAAAAATAAAATAAAGCTTTGCTTCCTCTTCACTTTCACCTTCTAGCAGTGTTGCCAATGAAAGTTGCCATAGTAGTGCAGTAAACGGAGAGGAAAAAAGGGTATAACCTCTGAATTTTTTTACTGTGCTCTGAATTGAATGAAATTTTGGAATTAGGTTCATCTCACCCTCAAGTTCAAAAGTGAAAACAATTCGGGTTGCGCCATTACCCCCCGGGGGGATGACACCCCCTCTCAATTGTGTAATTACATGTTTTCAAAATAACGTCGGAAATCGATAGAAGAACTAATTATAAGAAAAAAATGTCTTCTATAGTTTTTCAAAAAAAGTAATACTTTTCAAGTTACTGGCCACTAAAGATTCATATATTTTTGACGTTTTTCTTCGTTTTTTTTGCAAATATCTCCTAAAATATACATTTTAACGAAAATCATGTAATGAACAAAATAATATCAATAAAAATATTAAATCGGTATTACATAAAGTGTTCTAAGAAAAATATTAGGCAAGATTTGAAAGAGCAAAGTCGTTTTTTATTTCGTTCAAGATTTAATTGTTGTATTTAAAGCCATCTGGTGTCGAGGTTTTACATTTTATGCATTTCGGTGAAATTGGGTTTCATAGTGCTCAACATAAGCTTTAAAATGAGTGCTGTTACAAGTTTTTTGCGTGTAAAATGAGTGAGCTATCATGCAAATAAGAAGCATATACGAAGTTTTTTTCTTTTAAATCATATGGTTTAATGAGCGCCATTTCCACCAGAATTAAAATAATTCCCATTCCATCTAGAATTCACTTCATTATAGACATCTTGATCGATTCTAGCAGATTCACTACTTTAGTACAAACTATTTTCAGAAAACTCACGATTTTATAAAAACTTTTTTTTCCAATTTGCGCGGCCGCGCAGTCTTTAAACATTCATAACTCTGTCAATTTTTGTGTGAAAGAAAAATAATAAAAAACAAAAATAAGCCAGAAAGATCCCTTTGATTTTTATCTATATGCTTTTATACGTATCTTTTATTCCTTTTAAGATATAATAAAAATAATTTCAATTTTTAAAAAATTGGAGAAAAAAGTTTTTATAAAATCGTGAGTTTTCTGAAAATAGTTTGTACTAAAGTAGTGAATCTGCTAGAATCCATCAAGATGTCTATAATAAAGTAAATTCTAGATGGAATGTGAATTATTTTAATTTTGGTGGAAATGGCGCTCATTAAACCATATGATTTAAAAGAAAAAAACTTCGTATATGCTTCTTATTTGCATGATAGCTCACTCATTTTACACGCAAAAAACTTGTAACAGCACTCATTTTAAAGCTTATGTTGAGCACTATGAAACCCAATTTCACCGAAATGCATAAAATGTAAAACCTCGACACCAGATGGCTTTAAATACAACAATTAAATCTTGAACGAAATAAAAAACGACTTTGCTCTTTCGAATCTTGCCCAATATTTTTCTTAGAACACTTTATGTAATACCGATTTATTAATATTTTTATTGATATTATTTTGTTCATTACATGATTTTCGTTAAAATGTATATTTTAGGAGATATTTGCAAAAAAAACGAAGAAAAACGTCAAAAATATATGAATCTTTAGTGGCCAGTAACTTGAAAAGTATTACTTTTTTTGAAAAACTATAGAAGACATTTTTTTCTGATAATTAGTTCTTCTATCGATTTCCGACGTTATTTTGAAAACAGGTAATTACACAATTGAGAGGGTATGTCATCCCCCCGGGGGGTAATGGCGCAACCCGAATTATTTTCACTTTTGAACTTGAGGGTAAGATAAACTTAATTCCAAAATTTCATTCAATTCGGAGCACAGTAAAAAAATTCAGACCTAAAACGCTCCGTTTACTGCACATGCCATGGGCTGGGACACTGGACTGTCCAGTCATAGATAAAAGAAGAGTATATAGATCGCTCTCTCGGGCAATCGTAGATATTTCGTTGCCACTGACACCAAGTTCGAGCTGCTCTCCCTTGGTGCGCACGCGTCGACCGTAGAACGGGTGCGTACAAAAAATACTAAAGAAATGCACCAATATTGTAAACCGTTTGAATTCAAAATTAAAAAAAAAAATTGAATTTTAAAAAGCATTTATTTTTATCAATAACATTTTACATTATATGAACACTACATAGTAAGTAGTTCTCTTTATAAATTAAAAATTAAAAAAAAAAGAAATTGAATTTTAAAAAGCATTTATTTTTAACAATAATTAATAATTTTAGATTATATGAAAATATATCGTAAGTAGTTCTCTTTATAAACAATGCACAAATAGCATAAAAATGTGCATAAATGTTTGTACATGATATATTTTGTTATATTAATATTGTATATTGTCAGCTCGGGTGTGCCCCAGGGGTCCACCCTTGGTCCTCTTTTATTTAATATTTTTATCAACGATATATCGGAAGTAATTAATTGTCCACATCTATTGTTTGCAGATGACCTCAAGTTATATCTTAAAATAAACTCAATAGATGACTGCCTAGTAATGCAGTCTCAACTAAATTCATTTCACTCCTGGTGTGTTCAAAATAAACTGGATCTGAATATATCTAAATGCAAAATTATTAGTTTTACAAACAAGCGCGTTCCGACGCATTTTGATTATAAAATTTCTAACACCTGCATAGAAAGGTGTGATAAAATATCTGACTTAGGCTTTGTATTTGATTCTAGTTTGACTTTTACAGATCACATATCTAACATATGTAGCAAGGCACAAAAATCACTAGGAATAATATTAAGAAACTGCAAAAAATTTGAATCTAATCTGTCACTAATTAGCATATACTATGCAATTGTACGTTCAAAGCTGGAGTATGGATCGATCATTTGGTATCCTAACCATAGCAATAATTCAGATGCGATAGAGAAGGTTCAAAGAAAATTTCTAAAATATCTATATTTTAAAAAACACAAAATTTATCCTGAACGTGGTTTCGACCACAATATCTTACTTAATACATTCTGCGTATCATCTCTTGCAACACGTCGTTTCACTTATAGTATTTTGTTCCTGTATAAACTATGTAATAATGCCATAGATTGTCCTCAAATTCTAGACCAACTATCCTTTAACGTTCCTAGACTCTCATCCCGAACTCAAATGTTTTTCAAATATCCTACTCCTAAGACTAATGCTTTATTAAACTCACCTATAGTGCTAATGCCCTCTAATTTCAACTCAATTAATAAATATATCGATATTCACAATACTTCACTAAAACAATTAATTACCATCTGTACAAGTTAATCTTAATATTTTGTCACGAATATGTTATTTCCATCATATATAATTTAGTTTTACCGTTAGGAATATTTTAAGAGTTTTTTATTTTGTGTTATGTATTGTTATGTTATGAATTATATTATGTTATGTTATTAATATTAATATCATATATTAGTATATTTGTATTATTATAATATGTATATTAAAATTGTATTTTTAAGTCCTCCTGGAGCTACTCTGTGGGCTATATGATAAATAAATAAATAAATATATAACAACATCATATATGATTACAATAATAGATGGTAGTAAGCTTTATAAAATATGTAAGAAATACTTAGAAATATACACAAATGTGCACATTAGCCATCATGTATATAAGTAAACATGGTCCTTTAATGCCTTGTGTTAAGTAAGCAATTACTTATCCAAAAATAGCCCATTTGGGGCACTGCATAATGAAATGGCAATGGACGATATCACACACCATTCTTCCCTGATTTGAGATCGAGTTTAACTCAGCTCACACAACTAGCTCACCCTAGCAGTTCATGCCAAAAAACTGTCTAAATTATATATATATATATATATATATATATATATATATATATATATTTCTAGATTTCTAGAAAATATAAATATAATTTAGACATTATCTATACCATATAATAAAAGCATTGAGAATGGATCCAAATAATAAAAAACAAACAAGAGAAAGAAGTTACTAGATCTCTCTCTTTTTTTTTTTTTATTTTATTTTATTAATGGCATTTGACTGTGTGGTCATTTAGCCTCTTATTACAAAATAATATTTTACAAATTTATAACTTTCAGAGAAATATACATATTTTACAAATTGTTTACAACATAAGATTGTGATTTAATTCATAAAACCTTAATAACTAATACTTAATAACTATAATTTAATGTTACATTTTTGTAAAAAATAAACAAAAATTTTATATATATTTTCATCATTAGTGGAAAAGGCTATTGTGGTGTTAATAGGAAAAATGAAATTATATTTATACAGTTCTTGTAGTAGGGATGTTCTTTGACTAGCATAGAGTTTGCACTTCCAGAAGATGTGGTCTAGATTGTGTATTTCCAAACCGCACGAACAGAAAGGATCTTCTGCCATACCTATTCTAAAAAGATGAGATTTGCAAAATGTGTGTGCAGATCTAATACGATTGATGATGGTTATTTCGTTTCTGTTAAACCTGGATTTGGCAAACCATGTACTGAAAGACACTTTTGGTTTGCAAAATTTAAATAAGGTTCCTTTTCTGTCTTCCATATCATATTCATTTTGCCATAACCTTAATCCTTGTTTCCTTACCCAGCTTTTAAGATCAGTCGCAGGAGCCTTTCTTGAAGGAAAAACTGATAAACAGGCTTCTTTTGCAAGTCCATCCACATATTCGTTTCCACGAATGTTGGAATGCCCTTTTATCCATACTAATTTGAACTCATATTTATTTGCTAAGATGCTTTCTATTTTGTGGATAGTGTCAAATATTAAAAAATTGCAATTTTGTTTAGGATGGTTTAGAGCCAGAAGTGCAGATTTACTGTCAGTTAGGATTATGGTTTTTGAAATCTTTTCTTGTATAACGAAGTCTAAGGCAGCAGTAATACCTGTAAGTTCTGCCGAAAAGACTGAGGCAAAACCCAGTAAATTGAATTGTAAATGTTTATCTCTATTAGGTGCATACACAGCACATCCAACTTTATTTCCTAACTTGGAACAGTCGGTGTAGATAACCGTAAAATCTTTCCATTCCGTATCTAACCAATTGTCAAACTCCCAGTTTATTATATTTTTGTTAGAATTATGTGTCGTATAGTTGAAATCATTCAATCCTATATATTTCTTGGTAAATGAGTATTTCCAAGAATGACTATGATACGGAAGTTTGTCATTTGTAATTATTAGGTCTTCTAAAGGTTTCAAATTATAAAAGCCAGTTATTAATGGAGGTGTAGGTCTGTTTTTCCAATAGTTTGCTCTAAAATGCAGAACAGCTAATTCTTCCAATTGCTTCAGGATTCGAGCTGAATCCGAGTTGAATTTTTTAATTAAAAATCTATTGGTTAATATTTGTTTCCTGATATTCAATGGAGCTTCCCCGGCTTCCGCTAAAACGGCAATGCGAGGTGTTGACCTTATAGTTCCCAAACACAATCTTAAAGCCGAGAGTTGAGCCTTATCTAACATTCCTTGTATATTAGTTGAGATTCCTCCGTAAATGATGTATCCGTAATCAATATGAGATCTAATTATGGATTTGTAGATAGCCAAACATGCACTTGGGTGGGCTCCCCAGTCAGTTCCAACCAATCTTCTTATGATGTTCTTACCTACTTCACATTTTTTGACCACCTCTTCAACGTGCGCCCGGAAGGTCATCTTTTTATCAAAGATAACCCCTAAAATTTTCAGACTATCGTCTATCTTACAGTTCCAATTTCCCATATTGATTTCTTGAGGGTAAAGGAATTTTCTGTGCCTAGTGAACAGGATGCCCTTTGTTTTGATCAAGGAAAGGTTTAGGTGGTTGGACCTCATCCATTCTGAGACACCTGTGTTCGACCGCTTTATTTTGTGAATGCATTCCTCAAGCGAGTTGCAAGAAATATACAAAAATAAATCATCAGCATATTGTAGTTTCCTAACGTCGTCTTGGGTTCCTGCAGAAAAATCCGACATGTAAATATTAAATAATAATGGACTCAAAATCGATCCTTGTGGTAAGCCTGTTAGAGCTACTCTGGGACCTATTAATTTATTTTTGTATTTTACATAAAATAACCTATTCGTTAGTAAAAGAATTATCACTTTTATAATATTATGGGGAATATTCAACTTCTTAAGTCTGTTAAGTAAAATGCTATGATCAACATTATCGTAAGCCTTGTGTATATCCGTCGCTAACAATAACACGTATCTATTATTTGAATTGGATATATGAATGTCATTAGATAAGGTACTTAAGAGGTCACTTGTGCCTTGATCTCTTCTAAAGCCAAATTGGTTATGATTGAAAAGAGACTTGTTTTCTAAATACCACTCCAGTCTATTCTTGACGATGGCTTCAAATGTCTTGTTCAAGCATGATAATAAAGAGATAGGTCGGTAGGATTCTATCGACAATGGATCTTTATTCGGTTTCAAGATGGGAATAATTATAATTTTTTTCCAGTCCTCTGGAATCCAGCATGTAGAAAGAATTGAATTAAATACCTCTATGATTAAACATTTTAATGCTATGGGGCTCTTCTTTAACATAATGTATGAGATATTATCCATTCCTGGCA
This sequence comes from Ctenocephalides felis, assembly GCF_003426905.1. Classification (NCBI taxonomy): domain Eukaryota; kingdom Metazoa; phylum Arthropoda; class Insecta; order Siphonaptera; family Pulicidae; genus Ctenocephalides; species Ctenocephalides felis. The sequence goes on from NW_020538583.1 coordinate 60,395, forward strand.
CGCTGTCTTTTTTATTTTTTAATATATTATCAAATTCATATAGTCTGATAGGAGAATTTAAGTCATCGGGATCTCTTTCGAGATTATTTGCAAAATTCAGATTGATTTCGTTGGAGACCAAGTCTGGAACGAACATTTTTAGCATGTCTTCGAAGAATGAGCTAGCGACTCGAGGCTTAGATGAGTTTCTATTATTTTTGTTGGTAAAAGTTTTTACTATATTCCAAAGCTTTGATGTATTAATATTACTATTGAGTGAGTTTGTAAAATCCATCCACTTTTTTCTCTTTTCGGATTTGAGAATTTTTTTTGTAATAGCATTTATTTTTTGATACTCAATAAAATTGTTATAAGTAAACTCGTCTATCATCTTTTTGTACGCTATTTTTCTTTGCCTGATCTGATTTTCACATTCTTCGTCCCACCAGATAGCGGGTTTAAATTGTTTAATTGCCACTGTTTTACGTTCCTTGAAGTGTTTACCAGCTGCTTCGTTTATAATCTCGATAATGGCATCATATTTAGACTTATGATCCTCATGGAGTACCACTTTTTTCAACTTATCTTCTATTTCCCATGCGTAATTATTCCAATTGGCCTCTTTAGTATTCCATTTTCTAGAGGGATATATATAGTCTTTTCCATCAAAATTAGTCTTTAACGTAATGTTAATCGGCAAATGGTCAGATCCTAAGCTGCCCGCATAAATGTCCCACTGGATTTTGTCATATAAATTATTGGAGCAAAAAGTGAGATCTATTGGCGTTCCTTTCCTACTTGCCGTGCTGATAGTGGTTGGTCTTCCATCATTCATTATGGTGAGGTTTAGGTCTTCAATAATGTTGTATAGAATCTCGCCTCCTCTGTCAATGGAGTTACTGCCCCAAGCTAAATTTTTGCAGTTTAAATCCCCTATTATGAGTATAGGCATGGAGATAGTTTCAATTAAATCTTTAATATTCTTGAAATATTCCTTAGAGTTCGGCGCACAATAGATTGAAATAATACATACCGGGTTTTCTAATTTTAAAATCACTGCACACATTTGGATAAGATGGCACTGAAATGGGTGGTTAATTTTCTCGCATAATATGTTGTCTTTGACTAGAATGGCAGTACCGCCATAACCGTCAACTCTGTCTTCTCGGAAAATCCGATAACCTTTGACAAAATATTTGTGACCTTCTTTAAGCCAGGTTTCGGACAGACCTGCCACATGAATTTTATGAGACCACATATAATGTTCTATACTACTCTTGTTTGCTAACATTGATCTACAGTTATATTGTAAAATGTTTATTTGTTTCATAATGAAAGGAGTACTGATTGATTTATTTTTCTGAACTCACAGGTAAATCCTTATTAGATTTTTCTTTTTTAAACTTGCAGGATCTATTTTGTGTTTAATTTTTACCATTTTGAGAAAAACATCACTTAACAAATTTTTCAATACGGGATCATTTGGATTATAGACGTCCTTTAGCAGCGTAATGAAATGATATAGGCCACCTGATGTGTTAGGATCTTCACTTTTCCTATTGGATTTTACTTTATTTTCAGAATCAGAATCTGATTTGTTTTTTTATCTTTTTCTAGGGTTTATAAAATTTCCCTTGTCAGCCATATTTTCTTTATAAACAGGTTTTATGCTATGTCCGATTACAGCCCCATTCTTTTCTCTCTTGGTTGAGGGTGAAACATGAATCCTTTTAGGTTTATTAAATGTTTGGAAGTTTGCAACATAACCTTGGTCTTCCTCCTCTTCCAGGTCCGATAGAACCATGAATTTATTGTTTATTAAAGTCCCACTCTGGTTAGAGTTCTTGATTTTCATTGGAGGGAAATCTTTATCTTTATTCAAGCTGCTAAGGTTGACTCTAACTGTTCTCGAGTATTTATCGTTATCAAAGATTTTTTTGCTTCGTAGAAAGATAAATTCTGTGTTGCCATTAATTCATTAATATTTTTATATCTTTTATATATTCTGCAATCTTTATTATAAGTCTCGTGGTTATCTTTGCACAGGCAGCATAGATAGTTGTTATCTTCTATACATACGTCTTTAATATGAGGACCTGCACATTTGGGACACGTTAGGTCGTTCCGGCATTTTTCCCGAACGTGGCCAAAACACCAACATTTGTGGCATTGGGTAATCTTCTTAATAAATGGGCTGACTGGGCATTTACCAGAATGTATGCCTACCTTATCCGGCAGAATTGAACCTCTGAAAGATAATTTCACGCATTGCGAGTTAATTCTGCGCTTGTTGATGTTTTTTGGTACAAAACACTTTACATCTATTATCGGAATAGCTGATTCTATCTCTTCTAATATTTCTTCTGCCGTGAGATTAATGTCTACATCAAAGATTATACCTTCCCTAATTAATAGGTATTTAGGAATGTAAGCTTTCTATTTATTATCAGTAAAAAAACTATCGTCAAGAAGACTATTTGCTGCTTTACCGTTCCTAAGAACTAGTTTGACTTTATTGTTACCAATCACGATAATCTCCAACAAATCTTCTTTCGGAATCGATCGTGATCTGTGTAGTAATTTTCCGAGAGCCATTGGGTGTAAACGTCCAATGTTTTTACTTAAAGATTCTACGTAAATGTAAAAAGGTCCAGTATCACACATATCAAAACGATTCGGTAGATGAATTTTATCAACGTTAATTCGATTAGAATTCTCATCACTAGGTACTTGCTCAGTCATTTCAATAATTTGTGCTTCATTGCTTTTGTCACACACATTATCCATATTAATCGAATCTTCAATTCGAATTGACTCTTCAATCACCGTTTCAGCACTGTTAATTTGCATTGGAATATGTTCACTTCTTATTATGCTCTCCTCATTATTTAAATTACGTAAATCTGTATTATTTTCATTTCCGACATAGTACACATTCATTGCATTTGCAACACTCACGCCAATTTCCGAACATGTAGGAGGATTTTTATCGGGCGGACGGCCCTTTAATTGTCCGGTATCGGACTCCATGAAGACATTAAATTAATTAACACAACAAAAATGCGGTTAATTTACTTAATAACCACTTATATTAACATAAAATACACAATGTTTATACGACACTGCGTGCCCCCGGCAAGGGGACACGTGTTTAACGGTATCTATTTGTACACAATGCAGACACTAACACAGGTTGCTGGACAGGTAGATAAAATATTAGTACTTTTTGATATTTATGTAATGATTATTTATTCGCCGATGTTAACAGCTCAACGTCTGAACGAATGGAAAGCCACTTTAAAAACGTAGATCTCTCTTCATGCGCTCTAAAGTTAACTTCAAATCCCAGCAGCAACAATTCAACAAGGTTATAAATCTATATTGCAATAAAAAATGCGGAACATATTAAAAAATAAGGAATAAAATTTATGCCTAAGATATTCTTATAAATTAACTCTGTTTATATTTATCTTGGTGTTCAATCAAATAATGATAAAGTTACATTAAATCTATGTATAGTCTCTATCTGAAAACCTTTTCTGCACATTGTGTTAATCTGCTTTAAAATGTTGAACGAAATATCATTATCATCATTATTACAAAGAAAAAGAAAACATTATGTTGTCATAACAGTAACTGACAAAAGTTCAAGAAAGTTATATGCAAACACTTTTGCCAATTTAATTAAAGGATAAAACCAAAATTACTTGCATTTGAAAAGCATATCAACAGCTTACTAAAATGAATTACTATTGACATTTGAAAACTAGTTTGCTGTTATCCAGTAAATTATTGTACAATTCATGATCTATATACTTCTCGACATCTGTTAAACGTATTATCACCAATAATAAACGGAAATAAACTGTATAGTATACTCCGCGAAGTAGCAACTTATTTACAATTTCCACTTTTGCTAAAACATTTAACAACCTCATTATGTATCACTATAAGTTTATAAATGAAACCACATTCATGAAACAATCACAAAAAATATGAATATTGCATACAGTTCAAGTATCAACTATTTGATTTGATAGTATCACCAGTCCCCCAATTAATCAACATAAATAAAAATGTACATACGAAACATAAATACATACGTAACATTATAAGTAACATTTCATATAGACATAATACATATAATATAGACTAATGACTATCCAGAAAGATACTGGAAAAGAATGTTCTTCGAGCGAATAAGAGTTGTAACAAAAGCAAATAAAAAAATTAAACATATGGATTTTTTGTCGCCAGAAAGCTCTTTTAGTCTTCAGAGTTTTATTATATTTATCCATAGCTTTTCTTTTTATTATATCTTGTTTATTAGAATTGACGTATCTTCCCGTGAGACATCGATTACCACTGTTGCACCAGTTTTTAATAAAAAATATTACAATAGATTTGAAAAAAAAAAGGCTTTTAAATTATGCTTAGTGCAACTGAAACTATATTAATGAAGAACATACTTTTCTAGTGTTTCTAATAGTTTTCGTTTAATATTGTCTGCAGTGCATAGTGTCTGTATGAAATGATCCAATACTTGACAACATTTTTGAAATAAATCAAAAAATGTTGTACCTGGAATATTCAATCCAAGAAGCTTCATCTTTGCTAATTGGATCTTTCAATAACTCAATTGCACAAGTGTGTCAATCCTGAATACTGTTTATCAGTTTGTGGGGAAATCAAGCAGGCTAGTGATTGTAGAAAAACAATTGGTCTTGTCATTTATATTTTCATATCAGTAATATTTTATAATGAATAAATTTTATATAATTTTATGCAAGTGGAGTTTATACTTTCGTATACATAACGACTCTCACATTGGTGACCTACGACGATTGAGATGAAGACAAAGAAGCAGTTTTATTTTTTGAGGATTCAAGAAATATAGATTTTGACGCAGCACCATAATCACTGGTCTTCAGAGGCGACTTATAAGGTACGTCCAGTCCTCGCTTCATCATAGTTAACGCACTTACTACCTGAACCGGACTTTCGTGGTTACCCATTTTATATTCCCAGACCTCAGTGTTTATTGCTGATACAAAAAATAATTTGGAGCCTAGACTTTTCATTGGAATGCAATTCAATCTCTCCTTGTCCGTTAACTCAACTCAACAAATCGACAGCGACGTGTCAAAACAAAATGATGACATAAATTATTTATTGGATTCCACAATTCTGGACTCTTATGTTAAAGAAACCAATGATCCTGGTTTGGATAAAGAGCCAACTTCTTTCTCTGATAAGAACCTAACAGATACGAAAGCAACATCTGTGGAAATGGAAACTGTAACCATAAATAATGCATTCCAAACATCAAGTAATTCTGTTATAACTAGTACCAATTAATTATGATGGCAGTGTAAATGGTAAGCAATTGATAAAAGTGTTTGTCACAGAGCCACAAGGATTCGAGAATCCGATGTATGATCCAAAAGGCTACTGAAGCCGACAAGATTATATTAATCATTGTGAAAATTCATATTCTTACAGAGTGCCATCTGTTTACCCAAAATATTATAGAAATAAAAATTAATACAGTAGATCGTGGCTGAATCTTTGAAGTTCACCAAGACATCGAGGTTCAGGAAGTTCACTACATGACTTATATTCAGAACCATAAGCAGAGTTTGAAGATGATGGAAGGTCGAATTACCAGTAATATTTTATAATGAATAAATTTTATATAATTTCATGCAAGTGGAGTTTATACTTTCATATACATAACGACTCCCACAAGTTTCTTAATACATTACCCTGCATCATATGCGTTGGCAGCTTTACTGTAAAGCGTCATGTCTTGAAAGAGAAAAGGCTCTTCATCAACTTCTTCATAAAAAACCTCTCTATTCAAAACATGATCGCTATCAAGAAAATCTCGATAAGCAGCAGGTAAACCACAATTGTCATCAACTTCACAATTAGAAGGCGAATGACGAGATGAAAAATTATTTATAATCAGTTTCCTAAAGGAGGATATAAAAGAATAAGAATTTGGATTCTTATTACATCCACCTTGCCTTCTAATGCTGCCAAAAAAGTTTTCTAACGGATTCTGATTGAAATTTCGCTTCACAAAAAATTAAAGCCATTGATTAACCGGATTTTTCCCCATATATGTTCCAAGCCATCTATGGTTCTGAACCAATTCTTAATGGTAGGAGTTTTTATTATGGTTCTAACTGAATCTTTTTTTTAATGAAGTACATTGAATCTTACACTTGCCTTGCTATTTTCCAGAATTTAATATATACAGAATTATCATTAACTAGCCGACCCGACAGACTTTGTCCTGTCAAAAAAAAATTGTAATGTGGCGGTGTTTTGTTCCTACCTTTTTTCTATTCTTTGCAAAAATTATCCTGAACAGAACCGTCACCTTGGTAATAATTCGGTGTGAATTAAAAATAATTAAATAAAACACTATAAGCATTTAAAAGTAAGTAATTTTAATCATGTAAATCATAATTAAAAAATCAGTTCAATTTTTAACTTCCCGTAGGGTAAGTTATAGTAATCGCAAAAAAATCGAAAATGAAAATTTTTATATATCTTTACGTTTCAGAGATTTCTGAATATTTTGGCATACCTTAGAAAAAATGGATGTATGTGTGTGTGTGTGTGTGTGTGTGTGTGTGTGTGTGTGTGTGTGCGTGTGTGTATGTATGTGCGGATACAAATTTTTGTCGACGATTTCGGCAACACGGATCAACCGATTTGAATAATTCAAAAAACATTCGATTCGTATTGATAAGGAGACGTGCTGATTAGTTTTTGGCGAAGGCAGGTCTAGCCGTTCCGGAGATACGGGGCAAAAAGTTCCGAAAACGGTAACTCAGTTTTTAAGAGAACGGAGCGTCCGATTTTAATAATTCAAAAAACATTTTACTTGTATTGACAAGATAAAGAATTGATCAAATTTTCATAAAGGCAGGTCTAGCGGTTTCGGAGATATAACGAAAAAAGTAAAAAAAAATGCCATTTGGCGGTCAAAAATGATCATTAGACATATGCACATCAAATTTTCAGATATTTTATAGAGATTTTAACGATAAGTATAAATTTTGTTTATTTTTCTATGGGTTCCGTATCAATGTTTACCCGTTAGACAGCGACGCCGCGCTTACCCGCTTTATATTTCGTCTCTATGCAGTTAAAGCAGTACGATTGCTCTGAAAAACAAGTTCAGATCTTCCAAAATATGTCAAAATAAAGAAAACATTTTTTTTTAAAAAAAAAAAAAATTTAAAAAATTTTTTTTAAAAAAAAATTTTTTTCAAGAAAAAGTAATTTTTTGTCCAATTTATAGTTTCTCAAAAATCTTATTTTTTCGAAGTAAATTTTTTTCAATTTTTCAATTTTAATCGTTTTTAAAAAAAATAATAATTTTTGGTACGGGAAGTTCCAGCAATTTGCCTTAAGGCACGATGCCCTAATTGCCTTAAGACAGAATTCCACTTACAGCTAGTTATTGTAATGCTTTGTGATAAACGATGTTTTTAGTTTGATTACCTGGCGCATAGACAAACAAATCTGATGGTTTTCCAATACGGGAACAGACAACATACAATTTTTCATGTGAGAGACATGGGTTTTCCAAATTAATACCACAAACACTTAATACCATAAACTCACTGGAAACTGTAGTCGTTTAATCTCAAATGGCACATCAGTCGGAATCATTGGGATGTACGGTGCAAGAACATCTTTTGCTTTATACTATCCTTACAATATAGTTGCGTCCATCACGTTGTTTGGTACTTTTTTATCGCTAACCTTGTGCCGTTGCAATGGCGCGGTTGGTCGATATTTCGCAACATTATAATTGCCGATCCAACCTTTAATTGAAGATTGTGAGGTGACAATCCTAGCAAATCCAGCGAGTTTAAAAACTCCAGTGGATCTTGGTTAATTTCCGAATCAACTGATTCACCTGTAATTTGTTCTTGAATTTTGAAATTTAATTCATTTACATCAATGTTTTTGGCTGCCAATATAGCTCGTTAATTAATAGAAAGATATTTTTATGTTTATATAAATATATTAAAAATTAGATTATCAAAAACTACACAAAATGTCATGACATAGATAATTGTTTTTTTTTACAAATTTCGTTGCCTACTCGATTAAAAAAGAAAAGGGCTGTTTTTAGGGGTTTCCCGGCAATTATTCGATTTTTTCTCGCCGTAAGAACCATCCTTGGACATGAACGAACATTTTAAAAGAAGAATTGGCCAAATTGGTCCAGGCGTTGTTGAGTTATGCGCTTACCAACACATTTTGCGATCCATTTTTATATATAAGATGGCACAACGGAATATATGTATTGCCATTTGTTGGAAATTGAGATAAACCATTAACACGATCAAAAAGGTAATTCATGAACTCCAAAAATTTTCCTGTACCTACCGAAGTAGCACTCACATTGGCTTCGTGAGCATGTACAATAAAATATTGAAGTCCAAGCGCTACCCGTTTAGAAAATACTTGTGCTGCAAGGCTAACCTTCATTTTTCTCATTTTTGTTTCATCAAGGTGGTGTTCCGTTAAAGTAGTGCATTGGCAAAACATGCCCAAATTGCTACCAAAGTCATAATAATCTCTGATATCCTTCCAACATGCTTCGTATGCATCTACTTTTTGATCCATAAATCTAACGTTATACTTAATAAAGTTATTTCTCATGCATTTTAGCAAATGTGTAGGATCATATAAAGCAGGGGTGGGCAAAAGCCGGCCCGCGGGCCGGATCCGGCCCTTTTGCTTATTTTATCCGGCCCGTTGAAAAATTCCGCACGCAAATTTTTTTATACTCTTTTATGAGATTTTGTTGACATAAACATTATTAGTGTGCGTACTGTATATATATTAGGCGTAATAAAATGGTCGGTCGGCTGACTGCACTAGTGTGGACGATGTCGCGAGCTTGAAACAATTTTCGCGCAATTCTCATGCGGGTCGCTCGCGACGATCGCACTCATTGTGGTTTTAAAGTTCTAAATCAAATTTAATATATCTTAATCAAACTCTACCAAGTCCTTATAAATCTTATCTAAAATCAATTAATTATTTAAAAATTTCTAAACATCATCGTCCACCAGACAATTTTCCATTTCTCGACTTCTCGATACATTCAATATGTAATTATTTCAAATTCCATTCTATATTTAATATTCAAAGATAAATTATTAGTTTATTCTATTTAATATTTATAACAATTTCTTTAATGTTTGAAATCTATCGATTACTTATGATATAAATTTTTAATACTTGTTATCGATGTTACTGTATGATAAAAAATCCAATTGTCTATTTCTACTACATATATCTTAGATCAAATTTGTACCTTATTTTCAATTTATTTATTTAAAAAATATATTTGTATTTTTATGCTATTTAAATTCTATTTAAAATTATTCTATATCAAATCATGTCCTATGCTCCTCATTTAAACTCGAGTGTTCATCGAAGAAAATTCCTCATATCGATGATCCTATACTCACAGAGTTCAAAAATTTTAATGATTTACACCTCGATTAATTTTAATGCTTTGAAAGAATTTTCCAAATTTAGACTCATTTATCGACTACTATTCTGTTTGGTAATGAAAACTTTATTCTCAAATATTTCATTTTGCTTTAATTTTTATATCACAGATTTTATACCTTTTATCTATCTAACAAAATTCCAATTTTAGAAATTTTTGTGATTGAGTCTTCATTAAATTGCTAAAATGTTATACGAACTAAAATCTTATCAAGGGGGGAGGTGTTATGCCATCTCTCGGAATCATCCCTTATTATAGAACAACATGTGGTAACACCAAAGAATTGGTAACACTGTGCTACCCCTTTGGCAACACTGTTTCCGCCACAGAGGAGCTTTTCGAGCGACTACAGGTCGCACCACGCGTATTGTTAATTTTGATTTAGCACTGATCGCATACTCTTTTTTGTTCGAGTCTAATATTAGTTTGCAAATATAAAATTGAAAAAGTGTGTTAAGTGAAGGTGTATTAAGTGAAAGTGTATTAGGGAAAATTATATTAAGTTACTTGTTTGTAGACCTTTGTAAAATGAGTCAATTTAAAAAAAGAAAAGTCGATTTGGAATGCAGAAACTTCAATGAAGCTTGGACGGTAAAATATCTGTTTACAAACATTAATACGAAAGCAATTTGTTTAGTTTGTCAGGAAACAATTGCTGTTTTCAAAGAATACAATTTAAATAGGCACTTTAAAACAAAACATCCAAAATATGCATCACTTTCTTCAAAAGAACTTCAAACTGTAGCAGAAAACTTAGCAAAAAACTTGAATAAGCAACAAAATAGTTTTACTAAACAAAGTAATATAGAGATATCTACCACAAAAGCAAGTTATGTTGTCGCACACAAAATTGCTAAGTTCTGTAAGCCGTTTTCTGAAGCAGAATTTGTTAAACAATGCATGGTACAAGTGTCGGAGATATGTTGTCCTGAAAAGAAACATATTTTTGAGAATTTAAGCCTTTCGAGAAGAACAATAGTACGACGGATTGAAAATATTTCAGGAAACTTACTTGACCAGCTAAGAACAAAAATTGCTGATTTTACCTATTGTTATCTGGCTTTAGATGAATCCTGCGATATTACTGATACAAGTCAATTATTAATATTTATTCGCGGCATTAACAAGAAATGTGAAATTAGCGAGGAACTTCTTAGTGTGCATCCAATGAAAGGTACAACTACTGGTGAAGACTTCTTTCTCGCTGTTGAAGAGTGTTTAGTTAAAGTAAGTTTAACTTGGAACTAGTGGGCCGCATGGCATCGTGCCTTAAGGCAAATTGCTGGAACTTCCCGTACCAAAAATTATTTTTTTTTTGAAAAGATTAACATTTTTGAAAAAAATTTACTCTGAAAAAAAATAGATTTTTGAGGAACTATATAAATTTTTGACAAAAACTTACTTTTTGTTGAAAAATTTATTTTGAAATATTTTGGAAATTCTGAACTTTTTTTCAAAGCAATCGTACTGCTTTAATGCATAGAGACTAAATATCGAAGCGCGTAAGCGCCGCGTCGCTGTCTAACGCATAAGCATTGGTACGGAACCCTTAGGAATGTTAACAAAATGTATACTTATTGTTAAAATCTCTATAAAATATCTGATAATTTGATGTGCATATGTCTAATGCCTAATGATTATTGTTGACCGCCAAATGTTATTTTTTTTTTACTTTTTTTACTAAATCTCCGAAACCGCTAGACCTATTTTCATGAAAATTTGATCAAATCTTCATCTTGATAATGCAAGTAAAATGTTTTTGAATTATACAAATCGGACGCTCCGTTCTCATAAAAACAGAGTTACCGTTTTTGGCCCTTTTTGCCCCATATCTTCGGAACGGACCTGCCTTTGACAAAAACTAATCAGCACGTCTCCTTATCAATACGAATCGAATGTTTTTTGAATTATTCAAATTGCTTCATCCCGGTTCCCGAAATCGTCGACGAAAATTTGTATCTGAACACACACAAATGCACGCACACACACACATACATTAATTTTCTCTAAGGTGTGCCTATATATTCAGAAACCTTTGAAACGTAAAGATATATAAAAATTTTCATTTTCGATTTTTGTGCGATTACTATAACTTACCCTACGGAAAGTTAATTATAAATAAATCAATTTATCACCTCCAGAACATTAACAATCGTCATTTCATTTCGAATAAAATTTCAAAAAAAAAAAAAATAGTTGCCAAATTTCCACAAAATTGAAAAAGTGCTCCTGCATAGTCACAGTCTAAACGCATTTGCAAATAATTCTGTGCGACATTTTCACTTATACTGTGCTTAGCTTGGCGGCATTTTCACATTTTTCAATAATTTTCACAAAATTGGAAAAGTGCCCCAATACATAAACAGTCTAAACGCACTTGGGTAAACATTTGTACCAGAGTGGCGCTTAGACTGTGCTTAGCTTGGGTGATTTTTTGAATTTTTAATCCAAAATTACAAAAAAAATTTTTTGAAAAAAAAAAAACAAAATTTTTTTTCCAAAATCAATTATTTTGTTGAAACAAGCAGAAAGTTCTTTAAGTCATTTAAATCGGACACTTAGTTTTCTCAAAAACTGCCATTTTTTTAACATTTAGCTCTGTATTTCCGGAACCGCTGGGCCTACCTTTGCCAAAAACTAACCAGCACATCTCCCTATCAATAGAAATCGAATGTTTTTTAAACCATTCAAATCGGTTGATCCGTTCCCTCAAAAACTCGCTTTCTATTTTCTGCACTCTTTGCTCCATATCTCCGTAACGGCTGGACCTGCCTTTGCCAAAAACTAATCAGCACATCTCCCTATCAATAGGAATCGAATGTTTTTTAAACCATTCAAATCGGTTGATCCGTGCGCCCGAAAACGTGGACGAAAAAAAGCGGACATACAAAACACACACACACACACACACACACATCCATTTTTTCTGAAGTATGCCAAAATGTTCAGAAACCTTCAAAACGTCGAGAAATGTAAAAATTTTTGATTTCGATTTTTGGACGATTACTATAACTTACCCTACGGGAAGTTAATAAAATAGTAAGCGTCACTACGGATGGTTGTCCTAGTTTAACAGGTAAAAATGTAGGTTTACTTAAACGAATTCGCAACAAAGTAAAAGAGTTACAACCAGAACACGATATATTATTTTTGCACTGCATTATTCATCAAGAAGTGCTATGCAGAAAAGTTTTGAAATTGAATCACGTCGTTACTGTTGTGACTAAAGTTGTGAATTTTATCCGAGGACGTGCCATAAATCATCGACAGTTTGTTGAATTTTTGAAAGAAATTGAAAGTGACTTCTACGAAATTCCTTATTACACTGAAGTGAGATGGCTTAGCATTGGTAAAGTTTTGGACAGATTTCAACATTTGCTTGATGAAATAATATCCTTCTTGTCGATAAAAGGAAAATTAAATGATTTTCCTGAATTGCAAAATGAGGCTTGGCTAAACGATTTTTCGTTTTCAGTAGATATTGTAAAATATTTGAACGAATTAAATATAAATCTACAAGGGAAAAACCAATTCGCTTTCAATATGCACTCAAACGACAAAGCATTTATGACAAAACTTAATTTATTTGCTGAAAACTTTAATAATAAATTATTAAATCATTTCCCCTCATTGCGAGCACGTCGAGAATCATTGAAAAATACAGATTTTTTAAAATATAGTGCAATAACACAAGACCTGCATTCTGAATTCCAAAGAAGATTTCAAGATTTCAAAGCTGTTGAAAAACCTTTATCATTAATTAGCCAACCTTTCAATTTTGATGTGCAAGAAGCTCCTGTTGAAATTCAATTAGAACTAATTGACTTACAATCAAATAATTAACTAAAAGAAAAATTTCACTCAAACGAATTGAGTGCTTTCTATGGCGCTTTGAATAACGAACATTTCAAACATTTTTTGAACTATGTTCAAAAATACCTTGTTTTATTTGGTTCGACATATATTTGTGAAAGAACTTTTTCTTTAATGGTTTCCACGAAAAATAAGTATCGATCGCAAATTACTGACGAAAATCTACACTCGGTATTAAGGATTGCTACAAGTGATTTGGAACCCAATTTTGAAAAAACAATATCAGATGAACATTCGAGATTTCACGTCTCGCATTAACTTTAAATATTTATTTCTACGTTTGATGTTTTTCTTTTCTTTTTTGAATTCTATTTACTATTATATTTATGAAATGCAATATAAATGTTAAATTGTAATAATTATGTGTCAATAAATTGAAATTATACTTATAATTAGTGTTTTTGTCAAAAAAAATTGCAGGGAAAAACTCCATCCAAAACATCCGCTTGTGAAAAGCATACGCGGTATAGTACTCCGGCCCGGGGGACATTTTGAAAATTTCATTTTGGATCGCGCTCCAAAGTATTTGCCCACCCCTGATATAAAGGAACTATTTCATGGCCTTCTATTTCAAATATAAGCCTATTCTATTCAAGATTTCGTGTCTTATACAGTTCTTCAGTATCTCTAAGAAGCCTATTTATAATTTTGCAATTAGCAGCAAACTGATCACAAACTGTTGCAATAACATTTACACTAATACTCAATAGTTTTCTAATGACATCCACAATAATAAATTTTAAATCAATGATATTCACGCCCCCATCAGAGAAGTAAAATTCAACTGGTTGCACCCAGCGATGTTTTATGCCTTTAACTATAAAAACAAGAGAATGATCAGCAAATAAACTTTCCCTACCATTTGCCTGTTCCGGAACACCAACAATATGATCCTTTTTACGGTCGTAAAATATTGCGGATGATAATGATATTTCATCAAATATTAGTATACAGTTTTTGCTATTCACATATTTTTTCTGTGCCATAACCCAATGTTTGGAAAAGGGTCTCATTAATACTACTATACAAAGGAATTGGTGAGAGCAACTTTCTCAATGTTTTAGGAGCAGGCAAAACAAATATTTTTCTCCAAAAGTAATAACTTCTTGGAGAAATTTTATACAGAGTTAAAGCAAGAATTTTATCATTAAGCGTAAATTTTCTTTCTTTTGGCTTTTTCCTATGTTCTCTTAGCTGACTTAATATAAAATTACGAGCCCTCTTATTTAATGTTACTGGAAGATAAGCAAAATTTTCAGCATATTTGAGACTTTCTGGTAACTTCTGCCTCAATGTTTTTTTTGTATATTTATTCTCCTTACTTCCTTTCACGACACATTTGTTATACGGTATAAATTTTGTTCTTTGCATATCTGATCTCCGCACTGCTTATATCTTGAGTTACGAATTTCTGTTGAAAAAAAATATCTAGAATCATTTGCTACTATTAAGAGTGTATGTAAAATATATTACGGGTATGTGTTTCTATCTAGAAGGCAGTTTTGTTCTGCATATGGATCTCCACTGAAACCTAAATAAGAAAACATTAGTGTAAAAATGTTGTTGCAAAAATTATATTATATTGAATCGCCTACCTGGCATGCTCAATGTAGGCAATGCATTAGGTTTCAGTGTAGTTATATTTCTTTTGCATATACTTGCAAAATGTGCGTCTCGCACGAACCGAGACCTAGACGAACGCAAAGGTGTTAATTTCTCTAGATCAGGATTTTTTATTCTTTCCAGGCAAATAGCAAATATCTACAACATCCAAATCAATATTTATTTGTGATTAATGTTTGGTTATTTTATTCTTATTACGCACTTTGTCATTTCTCGCTGGAAATACATGCAATTCTGCATTTTTTTTAATATTAGTGCACCCTGGAACATAACACTTTGACATTTTGCTCGCAAACTAATCACCTGTCGAAATTGTTTGATTGCCCGCGTTGAAATTCTTAGCCGATGAGTGCCAAATTGCTGCAAGAGCGCACTTAGGGAGAGCAGCTCTACTAAAACCGAGCAAGGCATAGACTCTTGGCCCCCTGTAATATCAATTAATGTGTAAAGAAATCCAAAAGTTTGATAAAGTCAATATTGGAGCTGCAGTATCAAGTATCATGTAGTAAAGATTAATTTTAAAATTTACTTTTGTAGTCAATTGAATGTTTTCATCTCCTTCATGCTAATTTGTTTTCGGTGGCGTCGGCGACAAACACTAATTTCAGCAGAAAAATCTGGCTCTGTTTCTAATGCTTCATAAAGTTCATTAGCCAATTGCAAATAATTTTCGACACTTTCATTATTTCTAATGCTTTCGGAAAATTTCAATACTTACTTGATTCAGTACACGAACTAACATTCTAAGAAACTTTTTACGTCATTTTGCTAAAAAGTTCATATTTCTGCACTCACATTCACGCTTAAAGCCAGTGTCAGATGGGAAAAATGTTGCACATGCTTGGATGGGCTGACAAATGATTGACCTAATTAAATAGTCTACACAAGTGCAAGAATATGTAAGAAAGCAAATCTTGCACTTTTCGCATCTCATACAAAAACTGTTACATGTTTGATTAGCCTGTGTAACCACATATGATGATACATTCCACTGTTTATCGGAAATAATTTGTATCTGCTTTATATTTTCACTTCTCTCATGCCTTTTTGTTGTCTCTCTCTGTCTTGTTGATATACAAATTCAATTTATTCTTTTATTTCTGTAACAAAAGGCTTCCACTTTAGTCCTTAACACCATATCAATGGCCTTATCCATTCTCTTATTGTTACTTACTTACTTTCTTCCCATGACTCGTTTCTTCATTTGATTATGATGGCTTTCTAAGAACATGTTAGTGTTAATCCCTAATCCTTTCATATAGCAATATGCTCATGTAGTTTCACGGCAGCAGTAAACTTTTCTAAAATATGTTACAAATGATTTTGTATCATCATCTCCCTCAAGCTCATCAAAAAATTTATTTAAACTAGTCCTGAATTCCCTTTCATCTAAAATCATTTTTATAGTTATCAATTTCTCATAACTTCTTCCAACTCCTGGACACGTGCCAAGAGTATAACAGTTTATGCTGTGGAGCACCCATGACAGATGACCAAGCATTGAAATATGCTGGGTAGTTATCTGTCATGAATGACTTTGTTTGATTTTACCGACTGCCTTAGAGATTTCTTCAAAAAATATTTCACACGTTACTTCATCTTGTCTGTTTGCAAAATAATGCAACTGGAACTCCGCTTCCAAATGCATCAATCACCATTAACGTATGCAACTGGTAATTGTAACAATTTGTTCCATGGGTGGCATCAAAGCAAATTATGTCTGTGCCAAATTCCTTCAACATTTTCGCCTGTTTCTTAGTCATAATTATTTTCTTCCTTTCTAAGCCCATAATCAACAGTGTTGTCATTTTTATGAAACAATACTGAAAATTGCTCTTTTCGCCTGTTCTACTCTACCCAAATTTCACACTGATATAATCAGTTGGGTGTTTGTATGTACGGTATGGTTTTAAATTCAGACACAAATCTCTACTGGAGACTAAAGAAACCCTCAGTGGTAATTAGTTATTATACGATGCTTCACGTATATTACCAATGATAACAAAAATCCCTTTGATATCTCTGTACAAATGTTCGTTTGGTTCGTTTTACGGTGACATTATCAATAAAAAAAGCGACGAAAATAATAGTTCATATCCAATCTTAATCATTATCACACTTGAACAGAGATAAAACTATTATTTATTGATACATAGGCCATCGGGCACTATAACATATTTATCCTCTCGACTAAAAAATTTGCCCTCTTTACTCTGATTACCTTGTAACAGAGGCTATAAACTATATCCGTAAACCAAACCAAACATTTCGCGACGCCCGGCTAAAAAAACAGCATAACGATATATCTTCTATATATATAAAAATAAGTCGTGTTTTCCTTCCTGACGAAATAACTCCAGAACGTACGAACCGATTTCGACAATTTTGCATTCGTTGAAAAGGTCTCGGGCTCCGCAAGGTTTATAGCTAAAAAAATTAGTGGTGCACGGCATCGTGCCCTAATGCAAATTGCTGGAACTTCACGCACCGTAATTAAAATTTGGGTAATAAAAATAATCAATAAATGTTTTAAATAATTTAAAATAGATTATTTTCTATATATATAAAAATAAGTCGTGTTTTCCTGACGAAATCACTCCAGAACGTGCGAACCGATTTCGACAATTTTGCATTCGTTGGAAAGGTCTCGGGCTCCGCAAGGTTTATAGCTAAGAAAATTAGTGGTGCATGGCATCGTGCCCTAATGCAAATTGCTGGAACTTCACGCACTGTAATTAAAAATTCGAGTAATGAAAATAATCAACAATTGTTTTAAATAATTTGAAATAGATAATCTACATATATATATAAAAATAAGTCGGGTTTTCCTTCCTGACGATATAACTCCAGAACGCACAAACCGATTTCGACAATTTTACATTCGTTGGAAAGGTCTCGGGCTTCGTAAGGTTTATAGCTAAGAAAATTAGTTGTGCATGGCATCGTGCCTTAATGCAAGCTGCTGGAACTTCACGCACCATAATTAAAAATTCGAGTAATGACATTAGTAAGAATTACCAGAATTATGCTTGGTTAAGTCAACGAGCAATTCTTGCCGCAAAGAATAATGATGTACACGCATTGAATTTCACCATTCAATCAGAAATTGCTGGCGATTTGGTGACATACCAATGATTCCGACTGGTCTTCCGTTAGTTCGCCTCGCGTTTGCAATAACAAGTCGCAAGGCCAATCGCTTAGTGTTTGCGGGATAAATTTCAAATAGATTATTTAGAAAATCATTGTTTTTCACATGGGCAGTTATACGTTGCCTGTTCACGAGTTGGAAAACCATCCGCTTTGTTTGTGTTAACGTCAGACCAAAAAACAAAAAATGTGGTTTACCAAAGAGCACTTCAATGAAACGGATGATTTTCGGATTCACTTTCATTTACTTAGAGAAGTTCAACTAAAAAACACTTAATGTTTGTAATCGAAATAAATTCATTACTGTTGTATGATAAAATCACATTTTTTCAAATATAAAACAAACAAAAAATTTCTTCATCTTTCTCACGAATTCATCTGGTGGCGAAACGGAGTTCGTCGGGTTTGCTAGTACATATATAAAAAACATGATTCGAATATACTAAAATGGCAAACAAAGCGGATGGTACAATAATGATAACAAGGATAGGATACATAGGTAAGAATAAATAAGTTACGCATATGATAGAAAAACTAAGTGTTATGAAGTAATAAAACATTAAAATTAGTAAAAATTAAACAAACATGAAGAAGAGAAAAAACTATTTGATAAGCGAAAAAGATACGACTTCTAAAAGACAAATTATGCCTGCAATATGGTCTAATTAACGAAGGTTGGCTAGTCTTTTAGTTACCGTGCCGCATACGATGTATAACTAAACTGGTCGCGATAGCTGTTGTGATCGATATGCAAAGAAATCATATCCCAATCATATTATGTATTAGTAAGATGGGTTGGATAAAGCCGCGAAATGAGCACTAGACAATGCTGACCCGGCAGAACTGAGGCCAACATTAATACGCGTAAAAAAAGAAAGAGAGAAAATATTTAAAAAAGAATAACATTATGAAAATTATTAAAACTAATTCATTATTGCATCATCTTACAAAAGACAACATTATTGGATCGATACACGAAAATATATAACGTTAAAATACGAAGAAAAACTAGTAGCAAGGCCTTAAGGCAAATTGCTGGAACTCCCGTACCGCAATTCAAAATTCGAGTAATTAAAAATAATCAATAATCAATAACAGTTGATCAATGATTGGATACTTTTAATATAATTGTAAACCATAATAAATCATTTATGTGCAAAAATATACCATATTGAAATAAAATCGTAAAATCTGAAATTTGTTAAATATTCAAGTATCGACATTTTATTTTAAGTACAAATAAAACAAACCATAAAATATATTTTTTATTCATTATACATTGTTATGTACATTTTCTATGATAGGTAGACATATACATACGCACACTATATATATATATATATATATATATATATATATATATATATATATATATACAGTAGAACCTCGATTATCCGGACTAATTGTTGTCGATAGGCATCCGGATAATCGAAAATCCGGATAATCCAAATGATGAAGAATAAAGTTTTGTTTATCAAAAATAACAAATACATACATAGATATCAACAAAAATCAATGTTTATAAAAAATTAACGCTTACATATTTTCTCACAATTAGATTACATTATACATATTCTATTAATCATGAGGTAGAATATTCAGGTGGTACGTAAAGTATCAATGAAGAAGAAAAGTTGCTTACGAATAATTTGTTGATCATTTTTGTAAAAACCAACAATATAGAGCTTCTTCTAAGAGTTAATTTTTCAGTCTGTTCATTTTCCGATTTTCACTCCCCTCTTTACTATCTAACTTGCAAATGTACAACAAAATTGAATCGGCATTCTTTTTAGTATCGCTTATAGTGGATGTACCTACACCATACCTTTCAGCTAACGGCCGGTTTCGCCTTTTTTAAATATTCTATTATCTTTATCTTTAAGGGAAAACACCACCCTTTAAAAATGTATATATGCACGTCAGAACACACTAGTAAAATTGCAAACGAACTACATAAAGCGATAAATGCCGCGCGGGGCAGCAAAACAAAAGGACAGTCATTTGTTTTTTCAGTGAATGTCATTCGATTTTTGTGTAAAGTATAAAGTCTGGAATTCACCCGATATCGATTTAAAATCGTGCTTTTCTAAAAGCAATCGGGTGTAATTCTCCCAAGATATTTAATATCTTGTCAAAATTATAAGGTGAACGTGCCTTCTGCTGACTCCTCTTTCCAAACACCGGATTGGTGTTGCTAATGGTTAGAGGATAAGCCACATTAGCAAGTGAATTTTTCTAAATTTAAATTTTTCTAAGTCTTTAGATTAACTTTATTAAAATCAGTGCTCTGCATATTGAAGAATACAAGAATATTCCCAGGCAGGCGCCTGGGAAGAAATTAAAAATAATGAAAATGGAAGTATTAACGAGCGAGACCCTGAAAAACAAATACAATGCGCTATCTGATCGGACTGACGTGGACACGGACAGGGAGCTTGAGGAATATAAGAAGGTCAAACGGCGGAAGAAAGCCAAAAACAAGGAGGTCGAGAAAATTGATGTCGGGTCACAGCCATCCACTTCAGGCGTACAGGCAGCACCATCGAAGAAAATAGACATGAAGCAAGAGAAAATTCCGCCTATCATCGTAAAAGTAGAAATAGAGCTGAAAACCATCCGCTATATCAGGGATACAACTAAGATCAATTTCAGGTATCAGTTCCTAAAAAATAATTTACACAAATTTTATACCGATTCAATTACTGACCACGAAAAATTAAAAAGCATATTGCGAGAATGCAATTACCCTTTCTACACCTACTCCATGAAACAAAATCTGGGGAAAAAAATTACAATTACGGGACTCCATCCATCTATAACTGAGGCAGAAGTCCGCGAAGAACTGCAACAGAAAGGAGCTAAAATAAAGCAAGTGGTGCAAGTAACGCGAAAACAGTCGGACGGTAGTATACATAAACTGCCAATATATATAATTTTAGTTGACAAAGACCAGGATATGGCGGAGCTGAAGTGCATAACCAACATTGGTGGACACATCTTCTCTTGGGAGACTTATAGACCACAAAACAGAGCATTGCAGTGCCACAAATGCCTGAACTTTGGCCATACATCGTACACCTGCGATCTAAAGTACAGGTGTATAAAGTGCCTCAATGTGCACGCACCAGGTGCGTGCCAGAAACTGCCAACTGAGGCACCGATGTGTGTAAACTGTGGCAACGAACACCCGGCAAACTACTCAAAGTGCAGTGCACTTCTCAACTACAAGGAGAAAAAGGAAAGTGATGCTCTCAGGAGAAGACAAATATACAGGCCAGCACCAACACCAGTGCCGCTGACGAGGAGCTTTTCGTCAGCTTTAAATAACACCAATGTTGGCCCAAATGCAAAATCAGCGTTTCCTCAACTCCCTGTTCCAAGGTCATCATTTCAAAATGTGATCCAGTCCTCGCCTTTACCGGTTGAGCCTACACCATCAACATCACCGACCCGGCCTGCACCATCATCATCACACTTCCGGCCTGCACTATCGCAACCACCAACACGGCCTGCCTGCAGCCAGCCCGATCCAGACCTCAACACTCCGGAAGGACTCTTTACTGCTATGGGCGAGATCAGGAAGCTATTTGCGGATCCCCAGGTAAAGCAAATTTTCAGTGAGCTATACAAACTGACAAAAACACTAAACACAAACATGACTTATAACGACAAATACACAACAATTTTGAACTTTCTTACATCATCACCATAAACCAATCGCAAGACTTACAAATAATGCATTTCAATTCTAATGGACTTAAAAAAAACGTTGACGAACTGAGACAGACGATAACAAAATACGATCTGGACATAGTACTGATTAACGAGACACATTTAAAACCTACGGACAGACTCTATATCAACAATTACAAAGTTTACAGAAACGACAGACAGACGGACGCACGCGGATGGGGCGGCACTGCAATTTTGATCAAGTCTAACATCAGACACGAGCAAGTGCCAAACCTGACAGCGGGCGGTTCTGAAATAACAGCTATTAATGTATACAAGAGAGGTCAAAAAGTAACCATAATATCGATTTACATCCCGGCAAGCAGACTAGAACATACGGACTTACAAAGACTACTGGACTCGAACAGATTTGTACTTGTGGCAGGAGACTTTAACGCACAACACAGAACTTGGAACTGTAACTTCAACAACGCGAACGGAAACAGACTTTACGAATACCTGACCGAACACAACACCACAGACGCACAACTACACTATCCTGACACGCCGACCAGATACGCCACCGTACAGACGCACCATCACAGTACGATCGATTTGGCATTGACAAAAAATCTACACGTAACATCCGAACCCATAACAAGAACACTTTTTAACTCTGACCATAATCCAGTTTTCATGACCATTTCAGACAGACTAGACGTAGACCAGACTCCCACACGCAAATTTTTAGATTACACCAGAGCCAACTGGCCAATTTTCAGAGACATCATCACAGACAACACACGACACACTATGCCAATCGATACCAACACTGACATTGAGGAGGCTGTAACACACCTAACACTGACAATCACAGACGCTGTACAACAGACTATACCGACACTAGACTCAAGAACAACACCAACCAACGACTTGCCAGAACACATTTTATTGAAAATACAACTTAAAAATCATACAAAGAAACTGTGGCAACGTACCGGTGACAGACTACTCAAGGAACATGTTAACAGACTGACAAAAATTATTTCCAATGAAATACGTGACTACCGAAACAACACTTGGACCAAAAGACTCGAGAACATAAATACTGACCCACATAAAATTTGGCAGACAGCAAAAAGACTGACGCGGAAACCAACATCCATACCTCCACTAAATTAACCGACAACAATTACGCAACGACACCAGCAGACAAGGCGGAAATATTGGCAAAAAATTTTGAGGACACACATAAACAAAATGCCAATATGTCAAACGCAGACCTGAAACAAGACGTACACGAGACAATTCAAAACTTCACTGACCTCCACAGGGACAAAGACTTACGAATAGACCCTGCCACAGTTTCTGAAATAAAGACAATAGTTAAAAAATTGCCGAACAGAAAAGCACCAGGACCGGACGGACTACAAAACATAATACTTAAACAACTGCCGACGAACGCCTACATTTTACTTACCCGGATAATAAATAGAATAATGACAAAAGGCTGCTTTCCCGCTCCTTGGAAAACCTCCACCATATTTCCAATAGTGAAGCCAAGGAAACAGCCAGACATACCACAGAACTACAGACCGATCAGCCTCCTCAACACAATGAGTAAGGTAGCCGAAAACGTACTACTCAAAAGACTGAACAAGCACATAAGACACAACAAAATCATACCTGACACACAATACGGCTTCAAAGAACGACACTCCACACTACACCCACTGACAAAACTCATAGAAAATACAGTTCTCAATTTTAACAGACGAAACCATACCGGATTGGTGTTGCTTGATTTCGAGAAGGCGTTTGACACCATCTGGATGGACGGACTTATACATAAACTTATACAACTGAATTTTCCACCATACATTACAAGAACATTACACTCATACCTCTCAGACCGTAACTTTACCGTACAAGTAGACAACGGACTTTCGACGGTTAAACAAGTGACGGCGGGAGTACCGCAGGGCTCGATCCTGGGACCGTCACTGTTTAACGTCTACATTCACGACATACCCACTGACGCCGACACCACCTTACTGACGTTTGCTGACAACACTGCCATATACAAATCATCACGATCACCGACGCTACTGACTACAAAGATACAGACACACATAGACAAGCTGACGAAATATACTGACAAATGGCAGATCAAGATAAATCCGCAAAAGACGGAGGCAATTTTATTTACTAAGAGCCGAAATGCCACGACTAGACTGACTGACTTAGACAAAATTAAAGTATTAAACTGTGAAGTTGAGTGGTCCAAAGATGTCAAATATCTTGGTGTGACCCTGGACCATAGACTCAGCTTCACAAAACATATTAATACGAAAATTGGACAGGCTTACGGGATGTTAAATCTACTGAGACCTCTCTTGAACCACAACGGCCCGCTAAGCGTGAAGAACAAGCGAACACTTTACTTGACACTAATAAGACCGATACTGACATACGGCGCTCCGGCATGGAATGCGACGACTAAGACTAACTTACGGAAACTACAGACATTACAAAATAAGACACTACGACTCGTACTCAACAAAATAAGGGACCCACTGACTAGACATTACTACTCTTCAAAATACATACACAAACAGACTGACGTACCGACAATACTCGACTACATAAAAAGCTCACTGAAAATTTTTATCTGAAATGTGGGGATCATCCTAATGTTAACATCGCGGGCCTCGGCCAATACACAAGAGACGATATTTGGTATGGCAATCACGCCATGCCAAAATATATACTGATCGACCCATAGCGGTAAACGAAAATTGGCTCGACATAAATTTTCTCCCTCAGAGTGAATAAATTTTTATTATGTTTTTCTTCTTTATGTGTTATTATGTGTTATTATAAATAGTGCTAAGTGATTTTTTTTGGGGGATAAATTTTTCTTTCCTCTTTTTTTGTCACACGAATATGAATTAACTTATATATTCTGAATTAATTATTGTTTGCAAAACCAAATCCAATGAAGGATGCAATACCTACGGGTAAAAAACCCATGTTATATATAAAATGCAATGTACATACTTTTATATACTGAAATATATAGTCTTTGAATTGAATTGAATTGGGGCAGCAAAACAGCGGCGCGGGCGGAATATGCAAGTTCCGGATAATCGCGAATCCGTATAACCGAGGTCCGGATAATCGAGGTTCTACTGTATATATATATATATATATATATATATATATATATATATATATATATATATATATATATATATCTTATATATAAAAATGGAGCTCTCTTTCAAATGTCCGAATAAAACTCGAAAACGGCTGAATCGATTTGGCCAGTCTTAGTCTTGAAAAATTCGTGCCAATCTAGAGAAAGTCCAAAAGGTGACAAATTATTTCAAATCCGCGTAGAAACTTTACATTTTTAATTTGAAAATTTTTGTTGAAGCGTAATTTAAATAAAACAATAGACGGTGGCAATTACGTGAAATGTCAAACGCTTTTGACAGATGATGTTCAATTACGTTTAATAGAATTTTTACGCGAATATTATTTAATTATGATTATCTCTCTAAAAGATCTCATTTGTATCATTATATACTAATTGGTATTTATAAAACGCTTTCTAGGTTATATTATTTTCTATTTATGTTATTTAAATTCAGAACCTAAATTTGGTATCGATCAAATGGACATTTTGTCGAATAACATTTTCCCAGTTATAATTTCCCAGAATTTATCGAAGAATAGATAGTAATATATGAAGGTCCGGGGTTAAAAAGGTCCACCACCGATGTGTCAAAAATCAGTAAACTTAAGCATTGTTTAACAACAGTATTTGAAAGTAGAGGAAAAAGGATGTATAACCAGCTATAACCTTGATTTGAAAACGGTAATCTTTGAAATGGGGGAGATAAACAGTAATCTTTGAAAATTCATAATACAAGTATTTTTTTCCGTTGTTAGTTTTTTAGCATTAGTTAAAAATGTAATTATTTTGTAAAATACCTTTAAAATTATAATAAGGCTTTAAACCTGTTTGCCACCTGGCCTTTTTAAGTTACTCCGTCTATAGGGTAAAAAGGTCTAGATAACAAATTTTTGAAAGACATTAAAAAAGCACATTTCTACAATGATGAAGTAGAAGGAAGCCAAAAAGAATCTGAAAAACTTGAAATGTAATCAATAAGTCGAAATACCAAAAAAGACTTGGATTGAATGAATTATACCATGTTTGCTATAGAAAGTGTATAAAACTTCCAGTTTGGCTGTATTGACAAAATATAGGCAAACTAATGTGGTTTATTATTTTTATAATACCTCATTGTATATAGCATTCAAACAGCACATCCTTATACACCTAAAGTATTAATATTTTTGATTCTCTAGAAATTGTTTAGAATATACCTTACTTAGCAAAACAAAGTTTGCCGGGTCAGCTAGTATATATATATATATATATACATACATACATGAATGCTGAAACAAAGAAATAATACATTGGTAATTTGTGTTGTGCTATACATTTACACAATTAATATATCGTAGACCTAGGTTGCATGCTTGCCCAACAAGCAGAACAAAGCATAGAATACTTGATTTGGAACCATAACGAACATAATTTAGCTCCACGACGCGGACGTTTGGTTAGGTTCGGAGGGTAAATTATTTATTATTTTCAAACCCAATCTTAGAGTTCCATTTCCATTCACTGATGTTATGATGATCCAAATTTCGAATGGTTCTGTATCCCATTTATTTATGTTTCTTCCGTTAGAATCATATTTTCCTTTTCTTATACTTATATTAAACTTCATTTATTACTTTTGCTGGTGGTGCTTTCACATTGTAAAAATCAATCCCTGTATTGTTACTAATATCGTTTTCTCATTGTAAACTTCTTTTTCTGTTCTCAATTTGCTTCGACGATTTTGTGCACCATACAGTATTCGTCTCTGGTTCGAATGTTTCCCAAATATTTGATGTAATCGACGTTTTCTAATTCTTGATTGTTTCCTACCGTTATACTCCATTACGTAACCTATACTCATTTTGACGATTTTGCTCATCTTGTAGGTATATTAAGGTTATACATTATTTTCTGTAGGTTCTATTTGTTATTTTGGATTATATAGTCCGTGTATAATTTGTTATAATTAAATTTTTTTGCGCTGAATTGAATATTGGTTGTTGGTAACATAGCTGAATAATGCTGATTACTTGAATTAAATAAAAGTATGAGCTCTTGTTGTGGTGTCATATTATAGTAATCTTCACTTGAATGTCGATAAACAGTGTAAATATATTGGACGACGTTACTCTTATTGTTAGTTGAACTTCTGAAAAAAACATCTACATCGCGATTAAGAGCTCTTGATAAGTAGTAATGCGTATGGGTATTAGCACATAGTTGATCTGTTGCATGCAATCTAATTTGTCTCTTCAAATCCAAAAACCGAAAACAATCTGTTGTTAATGGATCACAACTACAATCTGATTTTTTGTTAGCACAAACCAACTTTTGACAGAGTTTCATGAAAGGTAAACGCATTTCGTCGTCGAAAACGATAACTGTTCATTGCCGCATATATTATGAGAAACTGCGTCATAAAAACAATTTCTGATTGCGGTGGTCCTTATAATTCTAAAATAATTTTTGAAATCTTTGTGAAAATCCTTGTACACATTTTTATGTTCTATAGCACAAGATTTTATACTATTACTAGCTGACCCGGCAAACGTTGTTGTGCTAAGTAAGGTATATCCTAAACAATTTCTAGAGAATCAAAAATATTAATACTTCAAGTGTATAAGGATGATGTGTTGTTTGAATGCTATATACAATGAGGTATTATAAAAACAATAAACCCCATTACTTTGTCTATATTTTGTCAATACAATCAAACTGAAAGTTTTATACACTTTCTATAGAAAACATGATATAATCCAATCCAAGTCATTTTTGGTCTTTCGCCTTATTGATTACGTTTCAAGTTTTTCAGATTCTTTTTGTAAATAATACTACTGAGCTTATACAAAATTTTCAAATTTTTGCGAGGAGAGATAGAAAATGAATTAAGTATTTCTTCTTTGACATGCTTTTTGAAAAGTTTCAAGTAACATTCGATGAATTAAAGTATATTCAATAAAAAGTATATATGTAGAGCAGGGTGAGATACAAAGGTCATCTAGACCTTTTTACCCTATAAGCGAAGTAACTTGGAACGGTTAGGTGACAAACAGGTGTAATGTCTTATTTTAATCTTAAATGTATTTTAGAAAACAATTACATTTTTAACTAATGCTACAAAACTACCAACGGAAGAAAATACTTTTATTATGGATTTTCAAAGATTACCGTTTATCTCCCCCATTTCAAAGATCATCGTTTTCAAATCAAGGTTATAGCTGTCCTCTTCATCAGCTGATTCATCTTTTGTCCTCTACTTTCAAATATTGTTGTTAAACAATGCTTAACTTTACTGATTTTTGACACATCGGTGGTGGACCTTTTAACCTCGGACTTTCATATATTACTATCTATTCTTCGATAAATTCTGGGAAATTATAACTGGGAAAATGTTATTCGGCAAAATGTCCATAATTTAATCATAATTAAATAATATTCGCGTAAAACATCCTATTAAACATAATCGAACATCATCTGTCAAAAACGTTTGACATTGCACATATTAGACACCGTCCATTGTTTTATTTCAATTACGCTTCAACAAAAAATTTCAAATTAAAAATGTAAAGTTTCTACGCGGATTTGAAATAATTTCTCACCTTTTGGGCAATCTCTGGATTGGCACGAATTTTTCAAGACTAAGACTGGCCAAATCCATTCAGCCGTTTTCGAGTTTTATTCGGACATTTGAAAGACAGCTCCATTTTTATATATAAGATAGTTTGTTACAGGATTGTGAGAAAATAAATTTCTAAATTGAATCACAAACTCGTTATTTCTCGATAATATTAGATTTAGCTGAGTTATGAGATGCTCATCACTCAAGTTAGAGTAAGTTAGTTCTATAGCATTTTGTAGAATCATTTCTGTGCGTTTTAAAATAGTCCTAATAGCGTAAGGAATAGCTGTAAAAGCAGTATTAGTGGTACTAATTGAAGTCAGAGCATTAGCAGTAGCGACAGTAGAAGCAGTAGTGGTAGTGTTAGTGGTAATAGTGGTAGTATCAGTATAGTGTTAGTAGCATTAGTGATATTGTCAGCAATCGTTATTGCAATAGCAGCGTTCTCGAGATTCTTCACTTTTTCTAGTTTTGTATCTACATTACTTGAAGTAAAAATATTATCTATATAGTCAGCAATTAACACTTTATTCTCAAAACAATTTTCATGTAAAATTGCATATACTGGCTTATGTTAACTAAAATAACTTTCGTATACCCCGTCTTCTATATTCCAAAAACGACGTCTTCTATATTTCCAAAAACGACGTCTATTTGTGTATTTAAATTTGTCGTTATATCATTCGTCGGTAATTTAATATATAAATTATATTTTCGAAAATAATTAATTAATTATTTTGATCGCATATTAGTACAAGTTTACTCTTATCTGGAAGTTTTTCTATATTTTTCATAAAAGCGGCTTTGAACATCGCTTTTTTAACTTTTGGCGATTTGTATCCAGATATATTAAAATTGATAAGAATTAATTCATTGAAATATAAGAATATCATTGAACATATATTCTGCAGTTATACATTTTACAAAATGATTATTTTTTTAATAAACTGTTAATCCTCGACTTTTTTCACTGATGTCTGACCTAAATATAATTTTATAATTTTCAAAACCTAAATCGTCGTACGGCTTGGATTGTGTTTCACTTAAACATATAATATTACCGCGATGAAACCACTTATCATGAATATTATGAGCCAATTTATTGTTCAATGTTCCGACATTGTGCTAAATGATTTTTAATACCGCTTTAGCCTTTAAATCATTATAGGATAATTTTAATTGCTTCGTTTTTCTTAGACGATTTAATTCGTTCAAAGCAGGATTTGCATCGATGTTTTCCAACCAATTCGTTACGCGGCTAAGCGCAACATATTGCATCTGTACAATACGTATTTCTATTTTGGTGTAATCAAGACAAATCTTTTCGTAAGTTTGGCATTGACTTTTATGGATTGTTATGGCCTCAGCAATTAAGATCGGAAATTGCTTTCTAAAAATATGATACTTTTCTTCATCTGTGAAATTTATGCACAGAACCATTTTATTTATAGGCGTCAAATTATTTTCAATTTCGCCATTCAACATATATTCCCTGTGAATAATTCTGGCCTTTGTCCTAACTCTAGAAAGCTGAAAATCTAGCCATAAAATTTCTGGCGTATTTTTTGTCTTATCGAAAGTGATATATTTCAAAATACCGCAAGCGCCATTAACGAGGCCGTCAACTACATCGATGTTGCTTGTAAGCATATACTTAATGTCAATTTTTAAATCAATAGTCTCTTCCAATCTTTTTTTTTTTTTTTTTTTTAATTTTTATTTTCAATAGCAATCAGAATACATAACTATTCTATGAGCTATTTGGCTTATGTCATTCACTCACACACATACACACACACTTGTAAACACACATATAATTTATCGGATTAATATTACAATCATATTCAGAGAATCACTTCAATAAATGATTCAATTATTCTGTTTATATAGGGTCGTGGTAGTTCTATGGTTCCTCCATATTATCTTCGGGCAGCTTCTTCTTCAGTCTTCTTGAAGTTGATGTCTCAAGAAGCTGAGTGACTATTGTTTGAATGATGTTGTAGTTTTTGAAAGTGTTTTATACTGTTGATTTGTATTATTTTGTTTATAAAATCAATATGAAGATCGTCGTGTAAAGTTTTGTTACTAACAAACCACGGAGCATCAGTAATCTGCCTCAATATTTTCGATTGGGCACGTTGCATTAACGCTATATTGGATTTGCTTGCACAGCTCTCACAGTCTCTTCCAATCTGATGTCGTTTTTATTGTCTTTTTTAAAGAATTTAAAATTAGTTTTCTTCTTTGTTTATTGATAAAAGTTTTAGTAAAAACACGATCGGCTGTCGAGACTATTAACGGATTTGCATTTTGTTCAATCTTTATTTTATATATGCTGCAATATTGTCATTAGTTTGTACAACCGTATTGTGTTTTTCTGGACCTCCTCTCGTTTACTTGATAAAGACACATACAATTAAACACTGATTAATATT
>NW_020538583.1:92479-174779 GCF_003426905.1 Ctenocephalides felis
TTGCAGAATTGTTAATGAAAATATAGGAATTATATTCGAATTTAAACCTTATTAATATTAATAACTTCTTACATGATAAAAACAAAAATAAAGTATGAATTATCTTTTTATTAAAAAATAACACTCAATACATTTATTATTTTTTAAGTAAAAAAATGGAATAAAGGGTGCACAAACTACAATTTATAATTTTAATCATCTTCTTCCTCTTCATCGTCGTCTTCTGGCTTCTGGTAAAATTCAAACTGGTCTTCATTATCGTCTTCAACGACATTTGTCTCAAGTTCTTCCATGATTTCGGAGTCAAAACTTCCATCTTCGTTAATGATAATGATCGATAGTTGTATATGTTTTTCCTAGAAAGTATATAAAACTTCGAGTTTGATTGTATTAACAAAATATAGGCAAACGAATAATGTTAATATAAATTATATAATATTGAACAAGTATACTTTCATTATACACCTTATCTATGATTATACACTACATATCCTTATACACTTAAAATAAAGCATTAATTTTCTTGATTCTCTAGAAACTGTTTAGAAATAAATAATCTCGTCGATTACCGTCGTAGCGCCGCAGCGCTCTCTCGTTATTGTCAGGTGTGCCGACACCCTTACGTTTGTTGTTCGCTCTACTATTATTAGCATTCGTTATCTATGTGCATATGTCGTTGATGGTACTCGCATCTCGAATTAAGATTCAACAAGTGTGTTCTGATCATAGATGAAAGAAGCAATGGTTCTGATTTTCAGTCCGATTATGTTTCAATTCAGTGATTTAGTGGATAATTAATGATCTTTATTGGCGATAACATTATTTGCAAGCTTTTGGTTGGTACTTTGATGGATTAATAATTTTGCTTGTTTATTTAGTATATGACAAAAGCAAAGAACTTTGACAGCATCTTATTTCACTTTTGCATTGATTTGGTGTGAGAAATATTCGTTAATAACGTTCGTTTTTATATTTATAGTATATTTATTGCTATAAATTTGTTGTTTTGATTTAATTTAAAACCTAATGTTCGTCGTATCTGTGATTAATAAGTGCGTAGGCAACTTGTTGTTTGTGGATATCGTTTCAAAGAATAGGTTATGGCTAAAACTTATGCTACAATTCCAAATATTTTTTTTCGTGGGTGGTACTTATTTACCTCTTTTTATAGTTATATTAAAATATATTTTTATATCTATATGAATTACTATAGTATTTTATAATTTCAGATGCCGGTGAGGAAACCCTATTCTACATGTTGGAGGCCCATGTGAATGTTTTATTGTACAAAACCTCCTATATTTAATAACTACATGAGGTAACTTGAGTAAGAGTTTGAGGATGTAAGTACCTGCATGTTTTTTATCGCAATGGATATATTCCTGATTAGTATGATTAAATGTTCACGAAACACTTTAAGGCACATGCTATTCATAGTACATGATTTAAATCTTAGCCATTTGATCTACTATTAAACCTGGATTCTGCAAGTTAATGAAATATGCATCTCTATTTACTAATATCTGTCAGTAATTGTTGTCTGTTTTAATATGAATTCAGCAGTTAATTTACGATGTACATATTTTGCTATTGCCAACAAATATAGTTGATATTCGACACTTTCCATCCTGCTATATATAATTTAAATGGTTAATTTTAATATTAATTTGTCATGGAAAAGACAAAAAAGATTTAATACTTCTTTTTTATCTTATGTATATTACTTGTTTTCAACCTGTTTAAATTTTTTCATATAGAATCACCGTCATTCTTACTGTATGGCAACTGTTTATCCCCTTAAAATTGACAAAAACTTCACTTATTATTCATTTATTTATGTTTTTTTTCTTCAACGGCGATAGTACAATATTGTTACATTTTGAAGTCTACAAATTCTAAACTAAAGAGGTAATATGTGAGAAAATTAGAGTTTTAAGAGTTCATAGATAGCTTTGTATATATACATAACACTTAATATAAACTACAAATATATAACATTAAATAAAAACTAATAAAATTAAACATTTAATAAACCATAAATCACTACTTAAGGGGGTATTCTACTGTAGAATTTTGAAAAAATCGAAAAAGTTTTTTTTTCATATTTTCAAAGTTTAAATATGTCATTAAAAGGATTTTTCAAAATTATTTCCTGAGTTATAGCCTCGGCCGAGGCCACGTCCGTTTTAGTGACGTGGCCTCGGTTCGGGTCCGACTTGTCTCAAAACTTTGAACGCGTTTTTCTCGGAACTACTTTTTTCGAGCTGGCGGTAAGGATATCTCGAGTTCTAATGAACCGATTTACTTCAAATTTGGAGAGGATCTTCTCTATACATCGCTTTATCGTATGGACCTTGCCCAAAACTATAACTTTTCATTTAGTATTTTTAAAAAATTCGGAATTGTTAAAAAAACATGAAAAAAAATAATTTTTTTTTCAAACTGCCGCCATTCGAACAAAATTTTTTTGTTTAACTTATCCAAGGTTCATACGATAGCGGCATCTATTATAATTAAGAATCCATCTATTTTTTATGTTTTAAATCACCAGGAGGGTTGGAATCATGTACGCCAAGACACCCTCTTTTTTTGGGAACCCCGACTTTGACTGCTCATAACTTTGTGAATTTTAATTTTTTTTAACAATATTTTTTTTATGTAATAATAAAATATCAATAAACAAATGATAAAAAAATCGATAGTAAAAATATTATTTGTTTCTTTATACGACGCTTCAAAAACCGGGCGAAATTCATGACTCTACAGTAGAATACCCCCTTAAGGCAGTCTTTTAAGGATAATTTTTCTGGTTTGATTTTTTATATTTGTCACCGACAGACCAAAGATATCAATCTCAGAAGCAAATTCATTTATTATTTTGATATTCTGAACATGGGTGCGTGTGAAACAAATTTGGTTTTAACTGTAGGTATTTCCAAAGTTCAGTTATTACGTAACTTAACATTTCATACGACAAATTTGATGCGTTCAAGAAGTTCAGGAGCATATAAAGCACCTTTCACAATATTAAATCCATAGCAGAAGGTGAGGTATTTTCTTCTAGCATCGAGTGGGGTAATGCTAAGATGGTTGTACATTTGGGACTGACTTAACTGAATATTGTTCTTGTATCTGAGGAATCTTACATGATTGACAAATTTTTTCTGGACAGATTCAATTCTGTGAATCTGATATTGGTAAATCGGGTCCCAAATTACACACCCATACTCTAACATTGGTCTAACTAAGGTATCAAATAGTACACTCAGGGTATCATCATTTTGGAAATCTCCACTGTTTCTGAGCAGACCACCAAGTATACTATTTGCCCTTGACACAATATTGTTCGAGTGACCATCGAATGCTAGCCCTCTATCTATATATACTCCTAAATCACGGATACCATCCACCTGCGGAAGTACTTCTTCCTATGAAGTATCGATGATTAGAGTAGCTTTCACTGCCGCGACAAAATATAATAACTGCTCATTTACTCACATTCAATTTAAATTTATTTATTTCATACCATCTAGATAATCGATTTAAGTCTTCCTGGAGTGCACACAAATCACCTTTGTTCCTTATGCCTCTGTATATTTTAGAGTCATCCGCAAATAAAGAAACTCAGATGAGAAACCATTGCCAATGTCATTCCCAAATATACAAAATAGCAATGGTGTAAGATGAGATCCTTGCGGCACTCCTGAAGAGACCGTATATTTATCTGATATGGAGTCAATTAATTTCACGCATAGTTTTCTACCTCGCAAATAGGATTCAAACCAATTATATAAACCAATTATAAAACCAATTATATAAACCAATTATATAAACCAATTATATAATATAATTTTAATAATAAATTAAGTGGCCTTATTCTTTCTTCTTTGGCACTCCATACTTTTATTCGCACATTCTCTAGAATTATCTTGCAATGATGCTTTTTTTGTTGAACAAATCAACAAATTGTTAAATATTTGCCTTCGGCGATGTAGGTAATTTTAGTATTTCAAAATACAACACAAGTTTTCTAGATTTATTACAGAATATAGATATTATTATACAGAACTTCATTAAAGTTATTATAAGGTTACGTGTTACTTTTCGAGTCCAGAGAGAGAAATGTGAGCTTGTAATAAACAGTGAGGTCCTGTGTCTAGCCTGAAATATAGAGTCCATAGAATGTAGAGTGGAACTCGAGAGATGTAGAGTCCGTAGAGTAATAAATGTGATAGTATACACATAGAGGCATAAATGCGACGGTAAATAGGTAAGAGTGTCAGCGCATAACAAAATTCTATTCATAAATATTTCATGGTTACCAAATTGTTCAGTTTCTATTAAATTCTTAAGTTCTTGTCTTGCAAGTTTTATTACGGCATAGCAAGCCTCTTTATTATGTTCTGTGATTGTTTGTGTACTTATTTGTAATCCCTCTAAACTTCTGTAATCTTCACATCTTTGAATCATATCCCTTTCTAACAATTCACGCTCAAAACCCGTATCTGATGGAAAAACTCTCACGCATGCGTGGATGTGCTTACAAATGTTTGTGTATGTATGAAAACAAATCTTGCGTGGTTCACATCTCATGCAAGTAGTATTACAAGTTTGATTTTTTTTAATAACCACATATGGTGCCGTAGTAACATCTGTTGGTAATACATTCCATTGCGTATTCAAACTGGTTTGTATAATATGATCAGGCAAAATTGTTACACTTCTCATGTGGCTTATTCTTATCTCGTTGCCTTGTCGATAGTTACATTCCATTCAATCTTCGCGTCCTTTGTCGAAAAGAATCCATTTCAAGGCGTAACACCATTTGAACGGCCTTAGCCATCCTTCTCGAGCACTTTCTCTTAAAAACTCAGACTTTTTATCTGATTATGAAAACTTTCCAAAAACATATTCGTGTTAATTCCTAATCCTTTCCGATAACAATACGCCCAAGTAGCTGCTCGTTTGCAGTAAACTTTCCTAAAATATGCAACAAATATCTTAGCATCATCGTCTGTCTCAAGTTCATTCAAATAATCATTTAAATTCCTCCAAAAATCTTCCGCATCCAAAATCATTTTTATTTCTATAAATTTCTGATAAATTACTTCGCGTTTCTCTTTATTAGCAAACTTGTTTGATGCTGTTCTCTTCCAGCACCTGGACACATGCCAGGAGCATAAAAGTTTATGCTGTGGCTCACCCATGACATCTGACCATGCATTAGAATAAGTTGGAGCGTCATCTGTCATGAATGTTTTTGTTTTAATTATGCCTACTAGTGCAGTAAACGGAGAGGAAAAAAGGGTATAACCTCTGAATTTTTTTACTGTGCTCCGAATTGAATGAAATTTTTGAATTAGGTTCATCTTACCCTCAAGTTCAAAAGTGAAAACAATTCGGGTTGCGCCATCACCCCCCGGGGGTATGACACCCCCTTCTCAATTGTGTAATTACATTTTTTCAAAATAACATCGGAAATCGGTAGAAACACTAATTATAAGAAAAAAATGTCTTTTATAGTTTTTTAATAAAACTAATACTTTTCAACTAAAGATTCATATATTTTTGGCCTTTTTCTTCGTTTTTTTGCAAATATCTCCTGAAATATACATTTTAACGAAAATCATGTAATGAACAAAATAATGTCAATAAAAATCTTAATAAATCGGTATTACATAAAGTGTTCTAGGAAAAATATTAAGCAAGATTTGAAAGAGCAAACTCGTTTTTCATTTCGTTCAAGATTTAATTGTTGTATTGAAAGCCATCTAGTGTCGTGGTTTTACATTTTATGCATTTCGGTGAAATTGGGTTTTATAGTGCTCAATATAAGCTTTAAAATGAGTGCTGTTACAAGTTTTTTGCGTGTAAAACGAGTGAGCTATCATGCAAATAAGAAGCATATACGAAGTTTTTTCCTTTTAAATCATATGGTTTAATGACATCTTGTGATGGATTCTAGCAGATTCACTACTTTAGTACAAAATATTTTCCGAAAACTCACGATTTTATAAAAACTTTATAAACCACTCCTTGCACTGTGTTTCGGACAGAGCATGGTCACCATAAGCTTCCACCAACAAACGATGACTTTCAGCAGCACTTTTTTTCAAATGAAAGAAGGAAAAAACGTAAAACCACATTTTCTGGCGCTGAATGCGACATTTTCAAAATGATCAAAAGCTATGTTCTGGTACGAATATTGATACAGTACGTATTTTTTTTATTATGGACAGATACAAAACAATAAGAAAAAACTGACAGACTACTACAGTTATCTATATATGAATTAATGTGACCATCAGTAAAGCCGTTTTGAAATTTATACACCTGTATATGCATATATTACATGATATATTTATTGTACACTATTCTCTGACCATGGTATATATGTATATGTATAGCGGGTTGTCAACACGCATCGCGGCTCGTCAACACGCATCACTTGTCTACTGGACAGATAGGCCCATATAGTGACAGCATGGAGAAAAACAAAATTAATTTCAAGTGTCAGATCTGACATGGCTTTTGTTTCTCCCTAGTCGAATTTCCAAAATGTATAATTCTTAAAACCTTTCTTTTCAATTATAAATAAGAAAATACCAATAACATTTTATTAACGATCAGTATGACAACACATAGTGTCGTGGATATTAATCATATATAAAATAAACCAAATATAATAATATTTTATGAAATTTATTATTGTCTATCATTTTGGTATTTAATATGGACCACACATCCATATTTTGGTGACCCGGAGTGATATAGCGGGTTGTCAACACGCATCGCGGCTCGTCAACACGCATCACATGTCTACTGGACAGATAGGCCCATATAGTGACAGCACGGAGAAAAACAAAAATAAAGTCAAGTGTCAGATCGGACATGGCTTTTGTTTCTCCCTAGTCGAATTTGCAAAAATGTATAATTCTTGAATACTTTCTTTTCTATTATAAATAAGAAAATACCAATCACATTTTATTAACGATCAATATGACAACACATAGTGTCGTGGATATTAATCATATATAAAATAAACCAAATATAAATAATATTTTATGGAATTTATTATGACTACAATTTGGATAATATTGGTATTAATTACGGAGCACCACAACATCTCCATATTTTGGTGACCTCCGACGTGATCTAGTCCGACGTGATCTAGCCCGACGTGATAACAAGTAACACACATAAAAGAAGGTAAGAAGATCAAGACATATTTTGAAGTAGCAAAAAAAAATAAATTGAAGTCTTATGAATTATGAAGAAAAGAATTTTTAAGAATATAAATAATGAATATAAATGGCTTACAACCGCCATAACTCTAAGAACATTCTAATCCTACAACTGAGACTTCGACCACGCACATCCAGAACAACAACAACACGTGCTCAATAAATCCCTCATTATCCTGGAAAATGAGTCGATAATAAGCACCATGGCAGCAGACAGGGAGCAAACAATTTGGCAACCGCCACATACACTCAACCGCTAACTCACCAGCGAAGGGCCACATACACTCAACCGCTAACTCACCAGCGAAGGGCCACATACAATCAACCGCTAACTCACCAGCGAAGGGCCACATACACTCAACCGCTAACTCACCAGCGAAGGGCCACATACACTCAATCGCTAACTCACCAGCGAAGTGTCAAATACACTCAGCCGCTAACTCACCAGCGAAGGGCCACATCTACTCAACCGCTAACTCACCAGCGAAGGGCCACGTAAGCGATCAACAAACTCAACAAGACAACACGGCATTCAAAACGGCCACGGCCAGAAACAAATAAAATTTATCACACAATCTCAACCAAAAGAAATTTACAAGGAAGTTCAAGAATGGCAGTCAGAGATACGAAACAATCTTTTTCATTAGGGCGGAGTGATATAGCGGGTTGTCAACACGCATCGCGGCTCGTCAACACGCATCACTTGTCTACTGGACAGATAGGCCCATATAGTGACAGCATGGAGAAAAACAAAATTAATTTCAAGTGTCAGATCTGACATGGCTTTTGTTTCTCCCTAGTCGAATTTCCAAAATGTATAATTCTTAAAACCTTTCTTTTCAATTATAAATAAGAAAATACCAATAACATTTTATTAACGATCAGTATGACAACACATAGTGTCGTGGATATTAATCATATATAAAATAAACCAAATATAATAATATTTTATGAAATTTATTATTGTCTATCATTTTGGTATTTAATATGGACCACACATCCATATTTTAAAATATGGCGCTGTGGTCCATATTAAATACCATAATTATCCAAATTGTAGTCATAATAAATTCCATAAAATATTATTTATATTTGGTTTATTTTATATATGATTAATATCCACGACACTATGTGTTGTCATATTGATCGTTAATAAAATGTGATTGGTATTTTCTTATTTATAATAGAAAAGAAAGTATTCAAGAATTATACATTTTTGCAAATTCGACTAGGGAGAAACAAAAGCCATGTCCGATCTGACACTTGACTTTATTTTTGTTTTTCTCCGTGCTGTCACTATATGGGCCTATCTGTCCAGTAGACATGTGATGCGTGTTGACGAGCCGCGATGCGTGTTGACAACCCGCTATATCACTCCGCCCTAATGAAAAAGATTGTTTCGTATCTCTGACTGCCATCTTGAACTTCCTTGTAAATTTCTTTTGGTTGAGATTGTGTGATAAATTTTATTTGTTTGTGGCCGTGGCCGTTTTGAATGCCGTGTTGGCTTGTTGAGTTTGTTGATCGCTTACGTGGCCCTTCGCTGGTGAGTTAGCGGTTGAGTAGATGTGGCCCTTCGCTGGTGAGTTAGCGGCTGAGTATATTTGACACTTTGCTGGTGAGTTAGCGGTTGAGTGTATGTGGCCCTTCGCTGGTGAGTTAGCGGTTGATTGTATGTGGCCCTTCACTGGTGAGTTAGCGGTTGATTGTATGTGGCCCTTCGCTGGTGAGTTAGCGGTTGAGTGTATGTGGCCCTTCGCTGGTGAGTTAGCGGTTGAGTGTATGTGGCCCTTCGCTGGTGAGTTAGCGGTTGAGTGTATGTGGCGGTTGCCAAATTGTTTGCTCCCTGTCTGTTGCCATGGTGCTTATTATCGACTTATTTACCATGATAATAAGTGATTTATTGAGCACGTGTTGTTGTTGATCTTGAAGTGCGTGGTCGGAATCTCAGTTGTATGCTTAGAATGCTCTTCGCATTATGGAAGTTGTGAGCCATTTATAATAATTATTTATATTTTTAAAAATTCTTTTCTTAATAATTCTTGAGACTTCAATTTTTTTTTTTTTTTGCTACTTCAAAATATGTCTTGATCTTCTTACCTTCTTTTATGTGTGTTACTTGTTATCACGTCGGGGTCACCAAAATATGGAAGTGTTCTGGTGCTCCGTAATTAATACCATATTGTTCCAAATTGTAGTCATAATAAATTTCATAAAATATTATTTATATTTGGTTTATTTTATATATGATTAATATCCACGACACTATGTGTTGTCATATTGATCGTTAATAAAATGTGATTGGTATTTTCTTATTTATAATAGAAAAGAAAGTATTCAAGAATTATACATTTTTGCAAATTCGACTAGGGAGAAACAAAAGCCATGTCCGATCTGACACTTGACTTTATTTTTGTTTTTCTCCGTGCTGTCACTATATGGGCCTATCTGTCCAGTAGACATGTGATGCGTGTTGACGAGCCGCGATGCGTGTTGACAACCCGCTATATATGTATATATTACAGGATATATGTATTGTACACTATCATCTGACCATGGATTATTAAGACATTCTTTTATACTAACAACTGGACAAATGTCTTGCAAGTCAGTTGTAATGTACTTTTTTGAAGATCAACATCAATTTCTTCAAGCCACTCGGAGTTATTATGTTTATTCACAACACAAAGAACCTCTTTCGATGTACCTATGGATCGCTTAGTGAGGATAGGTGAAGGACAAATCTTGCGTATCTCTGTACTACTAATTATGGGATTAATAGTTTGTTTGTGACATGTGCTAATATGCTCCTTAACTTTCTTCTTCGTACAAAGGTACAATCCACATATCTGACATGTCCTTTTCAAAAGTTGTTCACGGTCCTTCTGCAGACTAGGGCAATATAAATCGTAAGGCAATTTAGAAAATCCATCATGCGCAGGAGTGATTCTAAGAGACTTACGCATAAGAAATTTGGCAAACGACTTGCCATCATAGTCTTGAGGCTTGGAAATTTGTAGGCCCTTTGATGACTGCAATATTGTATGAAAGAACAGCCCGAATTTTCCTTGCTCATCTAAATCTGTACCGAAGTGATCATGAAGAAGTACTAGACCAGATAATTGGCGGCTTAAAGGCGCCATTCATCTCTCAACGCGGTTCAATGCGCTTCTGCCAGGTGCATTTGTAACGACGAATATTGCATCAAGCTCATTCTTGACAAAATATTATGGTATGTTAGGTTTATGCCATAGGCAATAACTTTGGGATACCTCGTATTTTCATAGGGCCCGCGATTAGCTGATATGAAAACCACTGCTTTCATGTGTCCTTGTTCATCTCGCATAATTCCTTTAAAATTATCGAGAGCAGCAAGCTTATCCAAGTCTACAGCATGATTGGAAGCTGTCGAAGAGGAGTGTTTTCCACTTCTGATTGCTGTGTATGTTGGCCCTGAATATGAGACTGCTTTAGGACGGCCCATCTCATTTTCTTTTATGGTGCACCCAGCATATAAGCTGGCCCAATTTATGCCTCGAACCAACGACCCAATCATGATCAGGCAATGAAATTCTGTAATCAATGCATCAAAAGCGGGGCTTGCTTATTCGCCGCTGTCAAACCTATTGGCACCTGGGATTTATGCTTCTGCGACTAAAAGCACGCTTGTTTTGGCCCGAGAATGGATGCAAGTGTCTCCAATGATCTCTTATTGTGGAGACACAAAAAAACACACGAGATGAGCCTTGTGGTGATCCTTCTCAGGACGACTCAATTTTACTGGCACAGTAGCTACATGCCTTTTACCTTTCAAGTAGGTGTAATTTTTCGGAAGTAACCAAAGGTATGTGCCACTTTTTGATATTTAAGGCCTGCCCGTGGGCCCTCGATTGCATAACTCGGATTGTAAATACACTTGTTATTAAACGATGTGCACTCTACGATGTCTGGCACAAGACTGATTAAAAAATATGAGTATAGTGTTGGATAACTAATGCAACTTCTGCAATATTTGGTAGAATTATAGTCATACCAACTATGAG
Organism: Ctenocephalides felis; assembly: GCF_003426905.1. Lineage (NCBI taxonomy): Eukaryota > Metazoa > Arthropoda > Insecta > Siphonaptera > Pulicidae > Ctenocephalides > Ctenocephalides felis. Next base: position 103,767 of record NW_020538583.1, read on the forward strand.
TTTTAAAACAATTTGTGAAAAATGTATTATTTCTGTCAAGGATTGAAAACCAACACATATTACAAAAATCTATGCAAAAAGTCGTTGTAATTGGCACTGTGTCTGAATACAGAATGGCTGATATGTATTGCAACCAATTTCAGACCGCAATAATTTCTAAACCGCTCATCAGACAGATGACAGATTTATTCCAGTGATTGTTCATTTAATTGTTTACAAGCGTACAAAAGCATTTTGATCTATTGCATTCAGAAAAAAAGTTATTTGTTATGAAAGTCAAGCGTGATAGTGCGATTGCTTCATACTTGGCTGGAAAACCTCAAATGGCTATATTAAGAGCCCTCCAGCATTTAAATGCGAACAAATAATTTGTTTTTCGTACCATATATCGTAGCCGTGATACACTCAGTGTTGCACCGCGTCCAAAAAGTGGACGAAAAAAAACACTAATAACCCCAGAAATGATCCAAAAAGTATAGGCAAAAATCGATCGAAATTCGTGTCGCAGTGGTAAAAAAATGGCTTGTGAGCTGAACATATCGCAAAAACGGATGCAACACAAATTGAAAAATGAGCTTGGACTAAAACCATTGAAGTTTCAAAAAGTGCAAGAGCTCATCGATGCACAAAAAAGTTAAGCGGGAAGGAGCCAAGGGGTTGCTTCGCTTGCACGAAAGTGGCTAGTTACCGAATTTGGTTTGCTCAGATGTGAACAAACAAAATGATAGGGTTTACTTTCCAAAAGGGTCAGCTAAAAATTTACACCTTTGATTGGCCACCAGAACTCAAGCGCCGCCGACGGTAATGGTGTGAACCATCGTAACGGCCGATGATGACATTCCGCTCCTATTCATCGACCGTGGGATCAAAATAATTGCCGAAATTATCCGGGGAAAACGTCTTAAAGGCAGTATTGAAGTACTGGATAGACAAAAATTTCGGTCGCAGACCATGGACATTGTAACAGGACTCAGCATCATCAAACTCAGTACGCGTCTACCAAAAATGGCTTGTAAAAGAGGTTTTTCGCCTTATTTTCATCGCAAAATAGCCACCAAAATCTCTGGATCTAAATTCGCTGGACTTTTGTGTCCTGGACATTTTGAAGAGTAAGGTTCAAACTAAAAAATACCAAAGTGTCGATCATCCCAAGAAGGCGCCTCGCCAGGAATGGGCTAAAATACCCCAGAGCCACTTTCGTGCAGCGTGTTATGGTTTTTCTGCCGTTTGAAGGCCATAATTCGTGCCAAAGGTGGTCAATTAGAACAAATATACACTGATTGTAAAATTTAATGTTATTTCCGACATTTTTGCTTTTGAACAATAAAATTTAAAATGAAAATGACAAAGTTATAGCGCTTTACTTTGTTGCATTACATATCAGCCACCCTGTATATGTTAAGCAAAAATATTGTTTTTCATATTACTACATGTTGATTACGTATAATTAATTTTATTGTGTTCCAAATTAGATTTTATAAAACTTTTATACTTGATTGTGGACTTGATTGCTCCAAAAAGAGTCAATTAAATAAAAATTATTAGTAAATGAATATTGATTAAATATTAAAACCTGATAAATTTATTTACCTTTGTCGCTTTCTAGAAGTTGAAGTTTCGGAAGAGTTTTTCTCGTTATCGAAAATACTATGAATAGTCTTAAAATGTTTTCGAATTGAGCTAGTACTTCCTCCACAGCACTTCAGTTGTTTCTTGCAAAAATTGCATTCAGCGGTATCAACCGATGTTTTTTTAAGCTAACACTAAACTGAACTTTGTTGATTCATGATTAATTTATTGTCGGCATAAAAAGATAAATAAGTTTGACAAAATACACAAAATTATAAAATCGCAATTTTAGCAAATCATGTGAAATTGATAAATATAAAAAAAAATAATGAAAATAAATTGTGAAAGCATAACATCTAAGCCTGTAAAAAGTATATTTCTCTAGGCAACGTAATCCTGCGGTATATTACGATAGTTAATGTCCAAAAAACACAACGCGACCGGCCCAAACAATGTGCCCATAGATAAGAATATGCCTTTATAACTCAATTTCGAGCGTCCTCGATGAACTTCGGCTAATTTCATATAGTGTTGTCCGACCTTACTCTAGGTCAATGAGGGTGTGAATAATAAAGCAATTGCGCTTGTTTATTGAAGTTATACTACTAATACAACAGCTCAAAAAGTTGCGCGACTTGAGTTCCATTTTAATTGAAAAAAGTCACTATTTCATTTAATTATTTGATTTAAAAAAATGCAAGCTTTATTTTGCTTCAAGGTACCAACAATTATCAAGTTTCAAGATAGTAAAAATTTTGCCAGTGGGCGACTACTGAAGTAATTATCCATTGTAATGTTTCTACCGGATTCTTTATGCGGTACCACTAAGTGCCACACATATCCACCATACTTTAATTCCGGGTTTAATTTAGCGGGGTTTGACGGAATATATTAACAATGAGTGAATTTAGTTGTACTTCGCGATATGCGATATGTAACGCCTTACCGGATAAGGTCTATGTTGGGCAAACTGTTCCGCGCCCTAATCGAAAATATGAAATGGCCCTGAAAACATGTGATACGGTCCTGAAAAAAATATTTGATGTGGCCCTGAAAAATATATTTGATGTGGTCCTGAAAATCATATGTGATACGGTCCTGAAACATATATTTGATATGGCCCTGAAAAATATATTTGATGTGGGTGGCCCTGACAAACATAATTGGCATGGCCCATTAAAAAAAACGCATATGCTAATTTTTTTTATTAATTCTTTCGATAACAATATTTTAATATATAATAATAATAAATAACACATGTTAATTAGGTAATATTTTATTAACTTTTATCTTCCTGGACTTTTTCATTTTTATTGTTACGCCTAAGATCTATCCCTCTCCCATTCTCCCAATCACGAGAATAGTTTATATTTCGAGCCCTCGAACCTTTTCGAGGGCTTGAATATTTTTAATCAAGCCCTCGAACCTTTTCGAGGGCTTGATTAAATGTTTGCTCTTTAATTGGGTTCAACCGCGGATTTTTAATTGATTCAGTTGTCATTATACCTGTAACAAAACGTATAACCATAAATAATAATATCATACGTGTGTACTGTGTGAATAATACATACCGTATAAACACTTCACAAATTCAGTGTCTTTCAGTATTAATTTATTTGATGTAGGCCTAGATGCTGTGAAATGTTTCAAAACTTTTTTATTAAGAAATCTTTCTAACACTTTTTTAACAGAAATATGCTTTCTATGCTGCTTCCTTGTCTAACAAGCTAAAAAATTTATGGATCTGAAAGAACGTTTTCCGTGAGATAATGTCATTTTTTTACTCACCATGTATTTGTTTAAAGACTCATTCTTTTTCAGATTTTCATTAAATGATTGAAAGTCTTCCAAATGTTTGAATTGTATAACTAGACCGTGTTCTTCATCAGATGTGACAACGGGGTAAGTTCCCATATTAGCCACTAATCCTTGTAATTTTATTATCTCCCCTTGCATTGTTCCGATTTGCTGCGATAATTAACTTCCCGTAGGGTAAGTTATAGCAATCGTCCAAAAATCGAAATCAAAAATTTTTACATTTCTCGACGTTTTGAAGGTTTCTGAACATTTTGGCATACTTCAGAAAAAATGGATGTGTGTGTGTGTGTGTGTGTGTGTGTGTGTGTGTGTGTGTGTGTGTGTGTGTGTTTTGTATGTCCGCGTTTTTTCGTCCACGTTTTCGGGCGCACTGATCAACCGATTTGAATGGTTTAAAAAACATTCGATTTCTGTTGATAGGGAGATGTGCTGATTAGTTTTTGGCAAAGGCAGGTCCAGCCGTTACGGAGATATGGAGCAAAGAGTGCAAAAAATAGAAAGCGAGTTTTTGAGAGAACGGATCAACCGATTTGAATGGTTTAAAAAACATTCGATTCCTATTGATAGGGAGATGTGCTGATTAGTTTTTGGCAAAGGTGGGGCCAGAGGTTTCGGAGATACAGAGCTAAATGTTAAAAAAATGGCTGTTTTTGAGAGAACTAAGCGTCCGATTTAAATGATTCAAAGAACTTTCTGCTTCTTTCAACAATATAATTGATTTTGGAAAAAAAAATTTTTTGTTTCTAATTTTTTTTTCAAAAAATTTTTTTTGTAATTTTGGATTAAAAATTCAAAAAATCACCCAGGCTAAGCACAGTCTAAGCGCCACTCTGGTAGAAATGTTTACGCAAGTGCGTTTAGACTGTTTATGTACTGGAGCACTTTTACAATTTTGTGAAAATTATTGAAAAATGTGAAAATGCCGCCAAGCTAAGCATAGTATAAGTGAAAATGTCGCACAGATTTATTTGCAAATGCGTTTAGACTGTGACTATGCGGGAGCACTTTTTCAATTTTGTGTAAATTTGGCAACTATTTTTTTTTGAAATTTAATTCGAAATGAAATGACGATTGTTAATGTTATGGAGATGATAAATTGATTTATTTATAATTAACTTCTCGTAGAGCAAGTTATAGTAATCGCAAAAAAATCGTTTTTTTTTTATATCTTTACGTTTTAAAACCTTCTGAACATTTTGGCATGCCTTAGAAAAAATTGATGTATGTGTGTGTGTATGTGCGTGTGTGTGTGCGTGTATGTGTGTGTGTTCGGATACAAATTTTTGTCGACGATTTCGGTTACACAGATGAAGCGATTTAACTAATTCAAAAAATATTCGATTTGTATTGATAAGAAGACGTGCTGATTAGCCTTTAGCGAAGACAGGCCTAGCCGTTCCGAAGATACGGGGCAAAAAGTGCCAAAAACGGTAACTCAGTTTTTAAGAGAACGGAGCGTCCGATTTGTATAATTCAAAAACATTTTACTTGCATTATCAAGATGAAGATTTGATCAAATTTTCATGATAATAGGTCTAGCGGTTTCGGAGATCTAGTAAAAAAAATTAAAAAAAAAATAACATTTGGCGGTCAACAATAATCATTAGACATTAGACATATGCACATCAAATTATGAGATATTTTATAGAGATTTTAACAATAAGTATACATTTTGTTAACACTCCTATGGGTTCCGTACCAATGCTTATGCGTTAGACAGCGACGCGGCGCTTACGCGCTTTGATATTTAGTCTCTATGCATTAAAGCAGTACGATTGCTTTGAAAAAAAGTTCAGAATTTCCAAAATATTTCAAAATAAATTTTTCAACAAAAAGTAAGTTTTTGTCAAAAATTCATATAGTTCCTCAAAAATCTATTTTTTTCAGAGTAAATTTTTTTCAAAAATGTTAATCTTTTCAAAAAAAAAAAAAAAAATTTGGTACGGGAAGTTCCAGCAATTTGCCTTAAGGCACGATGCCATGCGCCCCACTAGTTTGTGATAACAATCTCCAACAAAAGATTTTAAAGAATTGAATCAAATAAAATAATTCTTAAAAAGTTGCCGGTTTATATGCTGGTAAGATGTATAAAAATATATAAACAAAAAATATAATTTGTAATGAAATTGTCAGAAAAAAGATTATAAACTAGTAGTTATAATAAGGCAAATTATATAATTGTTAAAATATTCGGCATAAAGTGATTTAAACGAAGCTCTGCCGAAAAAAAATTCATAATTATAAAGAATATTTTAATAATTACTTTATTATAAGAAATTCACACGGAAAAAAATTACTTTAGAAAGAGCAATAACAATGACACAAAAGTTTTTGGAATTTACATAAATAAACTATTCTAAAATAATTTAATTTTAATTAAAAATAAAACACTAAAAAAATAAAAATTAAAAATTAAAATTAAATTATTCGATAATAATAAAAAGAAAAATGCACGATAAATTGCTAATAAGAATACACTTACTTGAAGCATTGCGCGACTTATTGCCTAAAAGGTCCGGGCGTGTTTCCATACAGAATTGGCCCCACCCTGCTATTTAAATTATTTTGATGTCATTTTATAGGTATTTTCGAGAAAATTCGAAATACCAAATTTCAAATCCGTAGCTCATCATTTGGCCGAGATATCAGTGAAAACATGTGAAAGTGGCCCCTTTTTTCAAACTCACTTTTTGTCGGAAATATGAGAGACATCGAAAAACTGTTAACGTCATTTTATTTATACTGATCTTGTCTATGTTGTTCATAACAAATAATGTGAAAAAAATATTTGTTAGTGCGTGAAAAGGTGAAAATGATTTTTCATTTTCCATTTTCTACCAGTGCGGCTTTTTGGACTACTTTTATATTAGCATCATTCGAAAGCCTGTAGATATTTCTTCTGTTATTCAAAAATTCATTTAAATTTAAGCGGAACTTTGGGTGAAAAGTTGGAAAAACTTAAGCTAGTACGCGCGCTGCCGGTACAAGAACACCCATATAAAGTAGCTTTGCAAGAGCGACGAGCAAGCATAAGACTCGTCGTTACGCGCATCTCGACAAATTCTGGTATATAAGTATGGAAATATTTATTAAACCCAAAATTTATTCATATTTTGTATATAAGTATATTCATTAGTCATAATAAAAAATCCAACGCGCCGAATAAAATAATAATTATTATTATTGATTATTTTCATTCGGCGTATAAGCTTCTGGCTAATATATTTCAATGAATGAAAAACTTAAGATTTCAATATTTTTTATATATTTACGTAGGCAATAAAAAGTATTTTAATTTTAATTTATTACCTTTTTTGATTTTTGCAATGTTTTTATATTGTATATAGTTATCATTAAATAAAAAATCGATAAAAATATATGTCAGAAACATTTCATAGCAAGTATATAAGTATTAAAAATGTATTAAGTATTAAAAGTATATAACAAATCGTGGCAACCTACGATTCTCTCTTATAGTACCACATACCCTAATTTTTTTCTCTAGTAAATTTGCCGCCAGTTCTACACTGCTATAATAATTGTCCATATAAACGTGGTGCCAAATATTCGCATAGTTCTCTAAAACATCTTCTACAAGGTTTTGTAATTTCTGCCCATTTCCGTTATACAATTTAAAATTTGTGATATAAGCACTTTCAGATTCACACAACAACCTGACAAGCATCCCGTACTTCGATTTTTTGCCGGGGTTGCACACTCGGAAACTCAAACGACCTCTATGGGGTGTCATTGCCTCATCCAATGAAAGATTTTGCTTTGGTTTATAAATTGTATTAAATTTATTTAATTAATATTTTATTATAGATTTGATTTTGACTTGTCCATCTGTAGTTTCTAATATTAGATTGTAAAATTTGCCTAAATCTATTTCGAGGCATAACTTTCCCGAAAACTGGTGTCTCTATAAGTTAACCCGTAGACCAATAATCGTTCAAGTTGCTCTTATTCACCTGTCCCATTAAAATATTTAAAGCAAGAAATTTCTTCATTTCGTCTATTGTGGTATCTTCCCATTGTTTTATCTTCTTTGTAGATTTATATTTATTGACATTTTGCAAGTGGCACCTGTTCGTTTCCTTTACAAGTAATTCAAAAAAATCATTGCCAATAAATTCGTCATTGTTAAATTCGTCATTGGAATCGCTCTTCTCCGAATTACTTTCAATAGGTAAAACTTTTCCACTAATAATAATGTCTGACTCATCACTTTCACTTATATTATTTTCATCCCCAGATAATATATCTGCATATACTTCACTATTATCATTGCAAATATTATTATTATACTCAACAGCCTGTTGTTCCATTATGAATATCGTTCAATAGTCAATTTCAATATATAAATAATTAAAAACTTCAAAATTGACTCTCTGATGACCGCACAAGCACTGTTACTCAGTACAAGAACGTACAACTACGTCACCAGCTACAGCAATTGGAATACGAGTGACGTATTACGTCAGCGGCCATTGGCTAGCGGACAAATAGGCACGAGCACGATTTCCCTTCTCTTTACACCTGTAACACTTCAATTTCTTCTTCCCAGAGTACTTCTTCTCTCTTAAAACTGTGCTATTCTCCTACCGTGGTTGGTTTTCGTAGTGGCTCTGGGCACTCTCTGGTTTGCGTCCCACTACTTTCACTTGCTTTCCTGTCTGATACTAACTTCTCATACTTTAGTATGCTTGCACTTAGTTGTCTGGCATTGCTGTGACTTTCACCTGCCTCTAAGTAACACTAATGCTTATTTCGTAGTCCGAGAACTATTTCATGTTTAGTCTCCCGGAAACTAAGGTTCAAATCCTGGCACAGTTTTCTCTTAGAATGATAGTATACAATGGCCTCTTCCGACTTCAGTTGGACTCGTTTCTTCATGCGTTCCCACTTTGATGTATCTCCATCCTCTACATGTTGTCCCACGACTTTATTTCATTCCTCTCCGTGTCGTACCAATCACGTCCGGCACCTACCAAATGGCATATTGCATTGTCCAACGCAATATTATCCGACCATTCATGCCGTGACTTTAAACTATCAATCTTTTGCAGCCTTTGCCTTCATTTACCTTTTCTGTTCTGGCGTCGAAATGCCCCAAAGATTTCGACAAATCCGTCATCAAGTGATATACCGGTCTCGTTTGCTTATCCTTCTGTCTTAGTAACGCCCTCATCATGTCATATAACAACTCGTCGCGTGTCCCCATTATGCTCGTATTGTCCGCGTTCAACATGCTTTGGAACTTCTCAAATGCGTCTGCGTTCCCTCCATTTTTCCTACTATGAGTCTACGAAAAAACAAAACTACGAAAAGTTCCAGCAATCGCTTCTCACGAACAAGGTGTACGTACTGTTTCTAAATCGACATACGATTTAAAACAGACCCATTAACCTAAACTGGTAACACACGTTATTCGACACCGCTTCACTTTTCAAAAACCGAATCTCGTTAATATATTGAAACAAAATAATATTAACACAACACGAAACTTATCACCATGTGGGGTAGCTCATTCACACTTCTGAAATGTTTGAAACATTAATTATGCGATTTATTATTTACCTGAATGTTTCCAGCTGAAAGTAATACACATATATAATTATTATATATAATAATAATGCACGTATACTTATCAATAATCTATTTACTCGTCAGGATATTATAGTTATATTTACAAAGAGATGTTTATCCTTCGACGGCAGCTTTAAAAAGGACTTAATCCTAAGCATTTACAAGCTAAGTGTAACAATTTCCGCGCTCAAAAGTGCGAGAACTAGACGACCATAGAGTTATTCTTCGTTACGCAAACGTAACGCCCGAACATTCAAAATGCCGCTAAAATTTCTCTCTATGGCTTCCTTTATTTCTTGGTCACTCACAAATTCGTACGTTGCCGTGTTGTCATTGAATTGCCACGTCATTTAAATTGAGCACTAAACCTGCTTTTCTAAGAAAATCCATGCCTAGTAACGTGCAATTTGATCTTGCTGTCGGTATTGCAACAAACTCCGTGGCTATCGGTCTTCCCATTATGTGCACTATGGTGGTCGTTACTACCACATCCCTTGGTCTTGCTTCTCCGTCTGCCATGGTCATCTTTATGTTTCGCGGTTGAAACTCATGGCCAGTTTTTCTTAAAACCTCATACAAATAATAACCTGCGAGGCTATGGTCGGCGCCAGTGTCCACGAAACCGTATCCCTTTTTGTCTTGCACCGTGATGGGTACAGCGGGTCTAGCATTGGCTCTCGGAATATTTACCGGAGCTTGTAAATTTACTGGAGGGTTTGCGTTTCTTCTGTTTTGTCGGGCTTTGAGGTGTCGACATTCCTCTGTCGTATGGCTCCTTTGTTTACAGAATGTACAGCCCACTCTGTTTTGTTTCTTGCCCCCGTCTTCTAAAGTCACAAAGAAGTTACGGGATCCATCCCGCTGACATAGCTTATATCTAGTCACAAGATCCTCCTTGCTGATAAAGCATATTTTTAACTATATAAGTAGCAAGATCTCTACATTCGAGGAGGATAATCTTTGCCAGTATTTACACCAGTTCAGTTATAATATTATCATTATATTGTAAAATTCAGTTATTTTATATATTTTATTGTAATTTTAAGAAATAAAGTTTTTTTTTTTATCTTACTCTCGAATTACGAGTATAAATTTGGCGCAGTCGGTAGGATCAATTCAGGATCATCTATCGCAGATATCCGTTGATCTTAATCATTTCAAGAGTTAGGGAAATCAAGAATAGATATCATGACAGTAGTAATCCGACATGTATACAGAACGAAATTATTAGGAGCGCAGTTTTTTCGAAACTATATGACAATGCTAAATATGCTATAGAAATTGCCAATGCTAGAGAAATAGATGATATAGTTAGGGTACTAATATCAAGATAGAGAGATTCAGACCATAGAGATGATATATCTTTAACTTTTGATCTCCATCATATGAGACAATTACCAAATGAAACCGTTTATCAGTTCTATGAAAGATTTCAAAATTTGATTACAATTTATAATAATTATATATACTTACACCTTACAAACAAAGAAATCATCCTAGATAGATGCAACAACTTCCAAAAAAGCGCCTTGGCCGTATTCATAGCACACGTTAAACAGCCATACAGTTCACTTCTCAGAAATCGTAACGTTTCGTCATTAGAAGAAGCTTTAAGGATTATAGAAAAGGACGACTTTGTTAGTAGTGTTAGAGATGACTCAGACCACTTTAGATACAATAGTAAAAGAAATAGTAAACCACAAAGTTATCAGAAAAACGGCTCCAATTTTGCACTTCCTAGAAATTCAAATACGGCAATTCCAAATTATAATAGACAACATCATTTCCAACCACATTTTTATAATCCACAAATGTCCCAACCAAATAATTTCCAAACAAATAACTTCCAACCAAATAGCTTCCAATCAAATAACTTTCAGGCAAACCAAATGACTCAACAACCATTAAGACCTAACCAACAAAATTCCCCATTTCCAAATCAAACGAACAATACAACAAATGGTTCTGACTCGACACCTATGAGTGGCGTATCAACTATTAATTCCGCAAATAACAAACAACGACAACATAACAGACTCTACAATTCAGAAAACGTTGATTCAGAACAAGATTCGTACTCTGACGAACCACATGTGGATTTTCAAACGGACGAACAACGACAAAATCAAACATAGTTGAATTTCACAGTTTCCAAAATTATTCTCTTCCTTATATTCAAATAAGTAATCCAGACCTAAAAATTTTAATTGATTCAGGCTCAACGAAATCATTTATTTGCCCAGAGATTGCTAATAGATATTTCAAAAATTTCATTTATTCTGACCCCTGTACAATAAAAACAGCTCTATCAACCCACACAGAAAATTTTGCATGCAACATCCCAAGCTTCAATGAATTCCAAAATATTGAAAATCTTTCATTCCGTCTGTTCAAATTTCACGAAACTTTCGATGGATTGTTAGGAATTGATAATCTAAAAAAATTGAAGGCGCTCATTGACTTAAATAATGAATTGTTAGTATTACCTAATACTAATTTAAATTTACATTATTTGAGAAGTCCAGAAAAAATTCTTTTTAATCAAAAAATCCCAGAGAGATGTATAAAAAAATGCAAAATTCCCGTTAATGTTAAGGAAGGCGAAATTTTAATCACAGAGCAAAATTTTCCAAATTGTTTCATTCCCGATACTGTAACTTTGGCAAAAAACAATGAAGCTATAGTCGAAATTCATAATCTTTCAGAAAACGAAGTTAACCTAACACTGACTAAACCTTTAAACGCAGAACTGACCAATGAAATTGAATTCTACAACTTTTGTACAGACCGAATTGATTCGAAAATAGATTTTTCAGACATCGAAAATTTAATACGGACAGACCATATGAATTCCGAAGAAAAACACGCTATTTTAAAAATTTGCAAAAAATACAAAGACACTTTTCACAAACCTAACGACAAACTTACGTTTACAAACCAAGTCAAACATACAATACGTACAACAGACGAAATTCCTGTTTATACCAAATCTTATAGATATCCAATAGTCCACAGAGAAGAAGTCCGACGCCAAATTGACGAAATGCTTAACCAACAAATAATTAGACATAGCAATTCACCCTGGTCCTCTCCCATTTGGATTGTTCCCAAAAAATTAGACGCCTCCGGAAAACGCAAATGGAGAATAGTCGTTGATTACCGCAAAATTAATGATAAAACAATAGATGACAAATACCCTCTCCCAAATATTTCAGACGTCTTAGACAAACTAGGCAGATGTTATTATTTTTCAACAATCGATTTAGCATCAGGTTTTCACCAAATTGAAATGCACGAAAAGGACATTGAAAAAACAGCTTTCAGTACAGATGACGGACATTACGAATTTTTACGCATGCCTTTCGGTTTAAAGAACTCCCCAGCCACATTTCAACGCGTAATAAATAACATTCTTAGAGATTACATAGGAAAGATTTGTTTAGTTTATCTTGATGACATAATAATTTATTCAGTTTCACTTAATGAACATATAGATAGTTTAACTAAAATTTTCCAAAGACTTCGGGAAACCAACTTCAAAATTCAACCAGACAAATCCGAATTTCTCAAGAAAGAAACAGCATTTTTAGGCCATATTATTACACCAGACGGAATTAAACCCAATCCTGACAAAATTCAAGCCATTAAAAATTTTCCCATACCTAAGACTCCAAAACAAATAAAAGGCTTCCTTGGACTATTAGGCTATTACAGACGATTTATAAAAGACTTTGCTAAATTAACCAAACCGCTTACTAAATGTTTGAAAAAAGATGTAAAAATTGATTTGAATCCTGAATACATTCAATGTTTCGAAACTTGTAAAAATTTGTTAATTAATGATCCTATCTTACAATATCCTGATTTTTCCAAACCTTTTATCTTAACAACTGACGCTAGCCAATTTGCTATTGGTGCTGTTTTATCACAAGGTGAAATAGGAAAAGACAAACCGATCGCATATGCTTCAAGAACATTAAATGATGCCGAAATAAATTATAGTACCGTAGAAAGAGAACTTCTAGCTATAGTTTGGGCCGTCTGACATTTCAGACCTTATTTATATGGAACTAAATTTAAAATTATTACCGATCATAAACCTTTATCTTGGTTATTTTCACTGAAAAATGCAAACACTAGATTAGTTAGATGGAGGTTGCAACTAGAAGAATTCGATTATGAAATTTGTTATAAAAAGGGCTCCTTAAATACTAATGCAGATGCACTTTCTCGTATTAAATTAGATAATGATAACGACGAATTAAATTTTAATGAAATTATTGATTTTGACACCGATATGCAGTCAATTATAGCACAAGCCGAGATTTCTGAATTACCTGATGTAGATGAATTAGATTCAATTGTAAATGAAATACTTGCCGAACAAGTCCCAGATGATATTAATGTAGATGATAATAATACAGTCCACACGTCACACGAAAATCCTATTCTAGAAATCCCTATATCTTCAAAACCAATAAATTATTATGATAATCAAATTTTTATTAAAATTGTTGATTCACTTTCAAGTAGGCCTAAGACACAAAAAATATTTAATAAAAATAGATTAATTGTTGAAATAAACAGAAATGAAATATCGAAAGAATTAATTAACGTTTTTAAAGAATTTACCACTAGTAATAAGTCTTTTGCGTTGTATGTTGACGATAGCGAATATATTGCTGACATTACAAACGTATTAACTTCTAATTTTACTTATTCAGCGTTTAAATTAGTTATATGTAATAATTTTAAGGAAGATGTTATTGATCCTAACAAACAAAATTTAATAGTTAAAACTATTCATGAAGATTGTTCTAATCATCGAGGAATCAATGAAAATGAGTCCAGAATTAGACAAAAATATTATTGGCCAACAATTCGTAACGATGTTAGTACTTATATTAATAATTGTATTTTATGTTCCACTGAAAAATATGACAGACATCCACCAAAACAAAAATTTTGTATTTCACCAACAGCTTCGAAACCATTTCAAATATTACATTTAGATATTCTTACAATTAATAAACAAAAATTCGTTACTATCATTGACACATTTTCTAAATTTGCACAAGCATATCCTATTGCTTCTAACGTAACACAAAACATAGTTAGAGTTTTAATGTTGTTTATTTCTCATTTTGGTGTTCCTGATACTCTAATAATGGACAACGGTCCTGATTTAAAATCATCAGCATCACAAGAATATTTGAAAATTCATAAAATTAACATACACTATATAACCCCTTTACATACGAACTCAAACGGAGCCATCGAAAGATTTCATTCTACTATCCTTGAACACATACGTATCCTCAAACGCGAAAATAATAACCTTAGTATCCTTGACATTATGCCTTATGCTATAAATGGTTACAATAACTCTATACATTCAGTAACAAAATTGAAACCTTTCGACATTATTTCAGGTCATCTCTCTACGAGATCCCCTTTTGAATAAACCGAAATACTGACAAATTATTTAGAAGATCACAAACAACGAACAAAGTTGATGTATGAAAAAATTTTCGAAAACAATTACAACAATAAAGAAAAAACAATATCGAAACACAACGAAACAAGACAAGATCCATTACATTACAACGAAAATACACGTGCATATTTAAAATCAAATCCGCGAGATAAAACAGCCTCACGTTTCAAACCGATACAAATGCAAAAAGACTTAGCAAACACAATACTTACTGACAAGAACATTACATTACATAAACAAGAACTCAGACGATCAAAAACTAACACTCAGCACATCCCACGTGAACAAGATGTTGTTGTTTCAACTAATGATATTACACCTAGTACTAGCAGCAAACAGTGATCAAAATTTTCTTCAAGAATTAAATACAACTGGAATCTTACCTTTTGAATTAGGAAATGCAAAGTTAATCGAAAAATATCATATTTTTATTCATTATGTTAATACAGATTTGATTAAACAACAGATTACTAATTTGGTTACAGATTTTGATACACTTTTATCTATTTTAAATAATAAACATAACGATTATTTGAGAAGATTAGATTCATACATTTCTTTGACAAATACTATGATTAATGCTATTAAAGATAAATATAATATTAATAGACCGATTAGAAGAATTAAAAGAGGTTTAATTAACGGATTAGGTACCATTATTAAAGAAATTACTGGAAATTTAGACTCACAAGACGCCAAAAGGTATGAAGAAGCAATACGCATTTTAGAAATTAATGATGAAAATTATGCAAAAACTTTGAATAACCAAATGACTTTAAATAACAAATTAATTAAATATTTTAACGAAACATTAATTAATATTAGAGAAAATGATCAAATACTAAATAAGAAATTGAACGATATTAATGATTACTTGAAATATGGCAGTTTTAGCCATAATGAATATTTTATAGCTAAAGATAATTTAGAACAAATTAATTATAGTTTAGTTATTTTAGCAAATATTTTAAACGATTTAGAAATATCATTAGATTTAGCTAAGATGAATTTAGTTCATAACTCAGTAATTAAATTAGATGATTTTAATTTTATGATTAATACTGTAAAGAATTTATACAATGTAGAATCATTACCATTTCCCATAGACGATAGTAATCTTCACAAATATTATAATTTACTTAATATTCAATATTATTACACAGACGAAAAAATCGTTTTTCTTATCAAATTTCCAATCACTTTACCTGAAACCTTTAAACACTATAAATTATACCCAATTCCAAATACAGAAAATAGAGTCATTATTCCACCAAAACCTTTCCTTACATTTGGCAACAATAACTATCAATTTGACGATTCAAATTGCAAAGAAGTTTCAGAAAAATATTTTTGCAATATTAGACACATATTATCAAACGATGAAGAATGTATCATAAAATTACTACAACTAGATAACACTCACATCAAAACATGCAATGAAATTCAAGTCAACATTACACACAATATTATAGAGAAAATAAATAATGCACACTATATTCTTTTACTAAGCACACAATCAAGAATCGATATGATTTGCAATCATCAAGAAGAAACTAAGTTTATTAAAGGAATTTTTCTTTTAAAACTCCCACACTTATGTAAATTCAGCATTGACAAGAAAAACTATTACAATCAAGAGTCGTCTACAGAAGGAAAAGCAATAATTTTACCAAGAATTGATTTAAATTATACAAATACAAAACTATCAGAACCAATCTATTCTATCTCTATCTGTCACGTCATGTCTTCATCTATGTGTATTTTGTATGTTTGTATGTACGTAAGCATTACTCACAACTATATTGCAATCGTAATATGCGAAAATTGTAATTTCTATGATTATGGATTCATGAGATTATTTACAAGTTTATCAGATATTATTAGATGATTAATACTACTATCGATAATTGGTAATGTTACAAGTTACTTTATCTACTGTGTTGCTTTTTTTAATATTGTTTTCCATGCTTAACTTCTCCTGACTTGCATTTCTTCTTCTTTTTCTAATATAACTTTTGTTGCTTTTCTCACAATTAATTTTCTGTGTTACAGGGCATTTATTTATTAAATTATTATTGTAAAGCGTCAACAAATGTTTAATTGTATCTATGAAATGTGACGGTTTCATATATTTATTACCATGCCAGATATTGTTCTTTAATATATTGAAAATAATTCGACGGCAGCATTTGAATACAAATGTGTTCTGTCATTATCTAGCATTAGAACTGACCACAAAGGTATAATTGGAAATATACTTGTCCATTACATAATTTAAAGCAAAAACGATTAGTAAATCCTTCTTTCGGCATAATCTTTTCGGCTTCGCATTTAATATGAAGGAAATCTTTATAAAATAGACTATTTCGTAAAAGATCTCGACATGGTTCACGATCATTTATTTCTGAAACATCAGTATCAGTCAAGATTGTCTTGTTTGATTCTGAGTCATTATTTTCAAATAGATTTATTTCCTTGATCTCTAAATCTATTTGTACATTATAATACTTGCTACCTAAAATCCACACAATATGAGTGAACATTTTTCGAGCATGGTTTAAATCTCTACATCTTCCACCTAAAAGAAAAATAATTGAGCTTACAGCTACAGATATTATTTCCTGATTACCATTTGCAAATTTTTTTGCATGATATGACAGTCTCTTTGTGAAATGACTGCAACATAAATGTAATGTTATGTTTTCTGTAAAAAGTTCAGAACTATTATCATTTAAAAACATATAGCACTTATTAATATAATCAATCAAATTTGTATTATTGCAACCTTGAATTATCGCACGAATGCTTGCATAGCTGTGGCAATCTGATTCTGTTGAGATTAGCTTACTTCTCGAGCACGACCACCGCGGCGGCCTCTGTTGCCATGGAAGCTGCTGCTCCTTGCAGAAGGGAGAAAATTACTTCGCGGTGACTTCCTGCCGCGCTGTGTTTTACCGCCCAGTCTTCCGCGGACTGAGCCGCTCCAACTTGCGGTATCGTCCTGGGACTAAAGTAATAATATTATAACAACTTATAGCTAAGTATATTTACGAATGTATTTACATAATATTATATAAATGCTACATTGCATTATCAAGATAAATTTTAAGACTAACGCCCTCAGTATTTTTGAGTAAATTGTTAAATAACTCAATAA
Source organism: Ctenocephalides felis (assembly GCF_003426905.1). NCBI lineage: Eukaryota > Metazoa > Arthropoda > Insecta > Siphonaptera > Pulicidae > Ctenocephalides > Ctenocephalides felis. The sequence continues at coordinate 121,397 of NW_020538583.1, forward strand.
ATATATACTATCATACGGCACCGTCTTCCACTCTGCTTTAATCTCTACTTGAATTTTATTTAAAACTTCTCCAACTACCTTGGAGCTCGCAATCTGCCATAAGAAAAATCATAATGAAAAATTGCTTAAATTTGTATATAAGTTCCTTATATATACTTATATATAAGATTTATATTTTTTTGTTGAGACAATTATATTTATATTTATACCTTCATCGTCATTTACAATCGCACATAATGCCACTGCATGTCCCAAATATGTAGTGGTCAAGGCGATGTCCCCGAGACTCTCTGGCCTCGGATTTTCAGTATTAAATCTATCATAGTAAAAAATAGAAATATGTAAGAAATCATAGTAAAAAATAGAAATAAATAAGAATTGGATTTAAATTACTTACATTGTCATTTTTTTCATTCTTGACTTGGTGTGAGTGCCCGTGAACAAAATGAGTACTTCCTCCACAGGTATCTTTTGTAACGTTGAGAATGTCAACTGTTCTGCAGCATTTTTAGTTGAGACTAGAGAAAATGTAATACCATCAACTCGGATTTTCTCGCGAAAACAAAGTTTGTAAGTGTAAAACGAAGGAGTAGTCATTACAAACTCAATTATAAAAGTTAAAAATTAAAAAAAGCATGTACCGTAATTACGTTACGTGTTATTATATCCTATAGTATTCTGTACATATAGAATAGAATAGAACTTTATTAAAATTCAATAGTTACAATTTAAGGGGGTTGTTCTTTTTTTATATTTTTTTGTTTCGGTTTTCAGATTTTTGATATTATGAAAGGTAAAAACCTTAGAATTATTTAAAAAAAAAATCATCTCAATATCTATTTTTTTGAAGAAGTTATAGATATCTATATATCTCTATACGTATGATCCTCTAAAAGCGTTTTTTTATCGTTCCGCGAGCTATTGTATGCCAGCTGCCTTTTTTTCATTGTAATACCTCATGCACATGACCTTTTTAATGTGTCAGCATCTTTGAACACCATGGTGTACTTCGTACATTAAATTAAATAGTGTATTTAGTACATTGTATTAAAAACTTTAAAAGCGTTTTTCTCAAATTGACTTTTTTCAATGCGGTGCCACAAATTAAAAAAAAACTACAAGTCGGATCGACTTGCATTTTTTTTTAATTTGTTCACCACTACAATACCTAGTCCCCCTACCTCAAACAACTTAATAACATTACGCAAAAAATTTTTGCGAACCTTCTCGTCCCAAAACAAAAGCCTTTTTGGACACTTTTTTTTAAATAGCTGCCATTTTTTTCCTTCTAGCTTTTTTTCTTTCATTTTGGTAGGGGGACTGGATTCAAACTTCTTCTTCAACGTAGTTTCGTTTTTTTTTTGTTTCAGGCGATGCGCAACGGATTTATATGTGGCACCGCAAACGAGATCGATTTTGCAATGCCCACCTGGATTTCGCGCCACCATCGATTTGACGCCCCCTGGTTAAAAAATGACGGCGAAACAAAAAAAAATAAAAAATTTCTTAATATTCTATGATTTTGTAATTTTTGTTTAAAAAAAACCGCATGTCTTTATGATAAATACATTTCGAGAAAAACAAAAACAAATACCTTGCATGTTTTGTAACAAAAAAAAGAACAACCCCCTTAAGTCATTTACTATACATAATTATTCTAAAAATTCATTTATAAAATAGTAGGGATTATTTAGTAAATAATTTTTAACAATATTTTCAAAGGTGAATCTGGTTTTGCATCTCCATTCATAAGGTAACTTATTATAGATCTTGGCTCCCAATGTAGTTCTTAGCGATGATTTAAGTTTGATTTTTGAACATATCACTGCATTATTATTCCGCGTATTGTGGTCGTGGACATCATTTCTCAATAAATGATTAGTTTTATCAGCTTGCACCGCAATAGCTTGTTGACAAATATAAATGTTTGTGACAGTCAAAATTTTGTGTTTTATGAATAGCGGCCTGCAGGCTCCCGGGGTGAGACACCTTCTATTGCTCTAACCGCCTTCTTCTGTAGATCCATGACTTTAGAAGTATGTGCACTATGTCCCCAAGCTAATATTCCGTATGAAAGTACAGAATGGAACATAGCAAAGTAGGTTTCCCTGGCACGTTCCTGGTTTATTATGGATCGAATTCTTCTGATGGCATAAATGGCTTTCGAGAGCCTTGCGCATAGCAACTCTATATGTTTGGCCCAGATCAGCAAACTATCCATTGTTAGTCCCAAGTACTTAACTTCACCGCCTTGAAGTTCAACATGTCTTCTACTAGCTGTAAAATTAATAGAAACAGTTTTATTTCTATTCAGAACAATTTTATTGGCGAGGAACCACTCTTCAGTTTGTTTGTAAGCATTTTGCCTCTTTTCATTCATAACTTTTATGTCTTTGCTTGCAACTGCTAGTGCCGTATCGTCTGCGAACTGAGTCGAATGGCAATTTAAGTTGGAGGGCAGTTCATTCACAAATATTAGGAATAGTAGCGGACCTAAAATACTGCATTGGACAATTCCAATATCTGGTACTACATCTGCATTACTAAGCTTATATTGCCAGTCGACGAATTGTTGACGATTTGTGAAGTAGGATTGCATCAGCGTTAACGGAACACCTCTCAGTCCATAATCAAGTTTTTTTAGAATTTTGTGCGGTACACAATCGAATGCTTTACTAAGGTCACAAAACAGAGAATCAGTCATCTTTTTATATTTTACCATATGTACCGTCCTTGCGTTGTCAAACCTTAAATTCTCTGGTCAGTTCGTGTGCCTTCTACCTAACTTTTAAAATGTGGTGCGCACATTGGTGCACATTTAGGTTTCACTCTCGCATCGGAATACGGAATTGCGAGATGTACTATACAATAAAAAAAATCGTTTTGAAGAATTTTATATAATTGTTCAGATTTAAAGTCAAGAATTATTTTTTATCGTGCATTTGTGAACAATTATCATTATGAAATAATTAGGATTACTACAATTACATGTAAGTTTTTACACCATACCACTTTCTTATAAATTAGTTTCAATTAATAGTTTTGATCTGTGTTTCTAAACTTGAGTCCACTGAGGATGACACAAAACGATGCGTCGAAACGTATGGAAACAATAAAAATGTTTTAAAAGTCGAGAGTTTTTTGAAAGTTTATTTATTTAAAATCCATACGTTTCGGCTAGCATCTTAGCCATCATTCAGTGGTAATCAAATTAACTATAAAAATTGAAACTAAATGAGTTATATGTTAGAAATTTCATAGAAAAACAATAATGATAATAAGAAAACACTTACAATTTTGTATCCTAATATAGCATATGAAAACATTATTCAAATCCATTGTATGAGTATGTGCACATTGATAAAATATATATTTTTTAACATCACAAATATTAAAACACACTAATAACCATGATAACTTAACAAGTTGTCGAAGCTATGTATTTACTCTTTGGAGTTTAAGATAGAAATGTCACATTTTTTCCCTAAAGCAGTTTTTAGCATGTGTTTAAATTTTACGGGAAATTTAAAAAGATGGGATCTTGTAATTTTTTAAGAAATTTTGGCGCGCTATTAAGAAACCACGTGTTTGTTTCGTTCAGTCGAAGCGTTTGTTTATGACCCTGTCATTATGCAATTGCAAAAACCACCCCTCAGCAAATCTTCTTTTAATTAGGTTCTCTTCAAAATGTAAAATTTTAGGGTTGAAATAATCTATATTATGGTTTAAATTTTTAATATGCTTAGTTAACATCGTCTTAAATTGCTTCGGATTTTTTTAATTGTTTCTATGTTGATGAAGGGTTTGGCTAGTTTCTCCAATATATAAGAGTTCGCAATTAGAGCAATTTATCTTATATACTTATATAAGTTCCTGAGGCGGTCAAAATTAAACTTAGATTTAATTTTAAAATTGAACTAAGGGTTGGTGTCCCAGAAAATTTTTTATCAGATAGTAGTATGGCATGGTCTGTTAAATTTATTATTGTTGCTTTTTTCATTTTAAGAGGGTGGTATGAGCAGTGGCGGATCCAGCTTCGGCGTCAGGGGGGGGTCATAATTGAAAATTTTTTATAGTCCTCAATGAGTATGTAACAAAATTACTATATATATATATATATATATATATATATATATATATATATATATAAGATAGAGCGGGGCTTCGCGGGTAAAAAGGTCCACCACCTTTGTTGTTAAGGATTTATATATTTAAAAGTGGAAGGAAAAATGTACAACTAGTTATCACCCTGATTCTTACGACGTTAAAAGAAGCATTTTACAAGAGATAAATTAAATAAATATTTATTTCAACTTTGCTGGTGAATATTTTGGACAAAATATCAAATTAAGGTTATATATAAAGTTATCTCTGTAAAAATGTATCTATAAAATTCATATTTTTCATTGGTTGAATAATGTAGCTAAACCCCTTTAAAATTAAAAATAGTAAATTGGATTGTTTGTCCTCTCGCCGTCCGATTTTACTCCGTCTATGGGGTAAAAAAGACCAAGTGACAAATTTTTAAAAAACAGAAAAAAAAACACATTTTTACAGTGATGAATTAGCTGGAAGTTGGACTAAAACATAGTCAGATGCTTTTTATTTGATGTGTCCTATTGGTTGTTATGTTTTTTGTTTAGTTTTCATAATATAATTGCTCAAAGTTAAATTGGACCCGCGTAACCTTATATATGTGTATTTTTTAAAAATAATCTGCGTCTTTGACGTGAGTCAAATTTTGACCTTTCCTCGACGTTTTCTCGTCTGAACCGATGTTAAAATTTAAAAACTATAAAATTAAACTGGATAAGCGCTTGCGTTGATTAGTTTTTTGAGAAAATTGGTCGATCCGTTTCTTTACTATTGGCAGAAAAGTGCTAAAATTATCGTCCATGTTTTTGTCAAAAATTCTTAGCCGTTTTTGCTCAAACTATTCGATTGATATCATTTGTAAATAAATGGTTTCTGGCGAAGATCGGTCAAGTCGTTTCTTTTTCATAATAGGCTGTCATTTTTTTGCGATTTAAGTGAAACTTTACATGGCGATAGAGTTTCTGCTCTAAATGAACGTACTAAACTAGGCCTGCGACAAGTGGTTTACTTATGATAATTAAAGTTTTGGATTATTTTCCATCAATGTGTATTATTCAAACCATTTTTCAAAAATCACTACTATATTTGAAAAAAATTGCAATAGTTTCTCACTTCAAAATGGTTTACAGCGATGGACAAAACGTGGACAAAAAAATGCGGACATACAAAATACACACACACACACATATCAATTTTTTCTGAGGTATACCAAAGTATTCAGATATCTTCAAAACGTCGAGAAATGCAAAAAAATTCATTCAAATCTAAAATGATTTTTTGCATTTCTCGACGTTTTGAAGATATCTGAACACTTTGGCATACCTCAGAAAAAATAGATGTGCGTGTGTGTGTGTTTTGTATGTCCGCATTTTTTTGTCCACGTTTTAGGGCGCACATATCAACCGATTTGAATGGTTCAAAAAACTATCGATTCCTATTGATAGGAAGATGAGCTGATTAGTTTTTGGCGAAGGCATGTCCAGCAGTTACGGAGATAAAGAGCAAAGAGTGCAGAAAATAGAAATCGAGGTTTTGAGAGAACGGAGCATCCGATTTGAATGACATAAAAAACATCCATATGTATCCAAAACAACAATTTGTAATGATTGGGAGAAGATATGATTAGTTTTTGGCAAAGGCAGGTCCAGCCATTTCGAAGATACAGAGACAAATGTGCAAAAAATGGTAGTTTTTGAGAGAACTGAGCGACCGATTTGAATGATTCAAAAAACTTTCTGCTTGTTTTGACAAAATAATTGCCTTTGAAAAAAAATTGTTTCAATTTTTTTATTTCAATTTTTTTTTGTATATCGAAAATAATTCAGATTTTAATTTTAATTCTGACTTAAGTTTAAAACTTATATACTTTAAATAAATAGTTTTAACTTTGCAATTCAGTTTATATAATTTTTATAAATATTGGACATTGTTACAGTATTTTTAACAATCTATTTGAAAACATTTAATATTCCTCGAACATTTCGTTACGGTGCGGGTAGTTTCAGCAATTTGCCTTAAGGCACGATGCCATACACCACTATTTTATATGTTGATTAAGTCGTATATTAATAGGATTACTGAAAGTTCATGCATAAAGGCCACTCACAATCAGTTTATTTTTTTGATTTTTGAATGAATTTTTTTTCCTAAACTGTAATAAAACATATATTCGCAATACGATTAGAAAATCCTTAAATTTTAGGGTTTTTGATTCCGCCATTCGTCTACAATCAGTTAAATATTCGAGTTGTAAAATATGTTTGGTACAAAATACATAAATAAGATCATTATGAAGTAATTTTGTTGTTGAATTAGTGTTTTATCTAAGTCCTAAAAGAGGCTCAGGGGGGGGTCATGACCCCCGTGACCCCCCCCCCTGGATCCGCCACTGGGTATGAGTGGTAATTTATGTATCGCCCGGAGCTAGTTGGTTTCTGGTACCAGTTAGTAATTAGTCGGTGGTCATTTGTAATTCCACAGTAAATTGTAGTTTTTTATTAAAATTGTTAAAATTATCAGTAACTATGTTAATGTCTTCTTCCGGAATACAAGTAATAATATCGTCTACGTAGCGGTAATAAAAGATTTGTTTATTATAATTTTTAAATATTTTGTTTTCTAGTAGTTGCAAGGAAATTTCTACTAATGAGGAAGATGCGGGCTATCCCATTGGGGTGCCCAAAATTTGGTAATGAAAGCATCTATAATATATATATATATATATATATATATATATATATATATATATATAAATTAAAAATTGCCAGTTTCTTTATTTTTCGTTGCCATTTCGCGATTTTTCTCTTCAAATAATTTCATATATTTTGTACCATATCAGATTCCATTTTTTTCGCCCATCTTTCTTTCCACCATTTCAACATCATTCACCGTCTTTAAAGGGAAGATAGTATCAAAAACATTCGCTTCATTTTTGGGTAATGTACGGTGTTTCAGATTGTTTTGGTCGCTGATGTCCCCTTCCAAGAGTATCAAACGCTTCAATATTAAATCAAATCAAATCAAAATTATAATATGTATATTGTATTAAACAATATGATAATATACCTTGCACTGCAATCATCTAAGGGCAAGTATGTGGGCAGCTTTCTGAAATCAAATTGTTGTAATTAGAAAGTCTGTTTAATTTACTAACATGAGCACAAGCTTCTGTTATCAATTACCTTTAGCAGCAACAACATGTTCGTCATGTAACACCTCTATCACGTCATGCCTTCTTGTAATATCTTAAGGAGCTACAATAAAAACAAAAAATACCATTGAATTTAAAAAATACATTTGATAATGACTAAAATCATTAAGCTTCAGTATTCAATTACTTTCAACAGCACCAACATCTTCTTCCTCAAATACCTCCTCTATCTCGTTCTCCTTTGTTTTATTAGTTGGAGGAGCTACAAAAAAATTACCATTGAATTTGAAAAACACGTTTCATTAAGACTAAAATCATTAAGCTAAAGTATTCAATTCAATTACTTTTAATAGCAGCAAAATTCTCTTCCTCAAACACATCCTGTACCTCAGCCTCCTTTGTTTTATTAACTTGAAGAGCTGCAATAAAAACAAAAATTACTATTAAATTTGAAAAATACTTACATTTGATAAAAACTAAAAACATTACTTGTAATTGATTCAACCTCCTGACCCTCTGAACGCCTCTTCTCTCTAATTAACTTCGGTGCTACAATGAAAGCAAATAACACCTAATTTGTAACATGTAAAATGTGAGTAAGTCTATTGCACTACAATTTTACCTGTTATGGCCTCAATCCTTGACTCGATCAATGCTAACGAATCGCCCGCTTTATTCCTCATGCCCTTACCCAGCAGCTCCTCTGATGAGGTGTAATCCTCATCACCAGCAGGCTTGGGTGCTGACTCATAGCTGTCAAAAAGTATTAAAAGTTTATTTTTCTTTATTGAATTACAATCTGTCTTTACAAAAAGGAAGGCATTCTGTAATTTCGATGATATATGAAATATTAAACCTTAGATTTAAAAGGTTACCCAGTAGTAAGCCTTTTCAATTTTGATATATTGAATTTAAATATTGTGATTATATAGAGAAAACTTAAAAATAAAATGATCTATGAGGTAAATAATTATAAATTGTGAATTATGACAACAAACAAAAAAAAGACATAACTAATGAACTAAACATAATAAAAATAAATAAAAATATAATTGAACAACTAAATAAATAGTACTGGTAATTAGAATGAATATATTATATATTATGTGGAGGGGTCAATGTGGCGGATCCGTCGAGGGGGCGTTTTCTTTTTAGCCGTTCGATGCCGTGCGACTTCAATAAATTCTTGGCCAGAATATTAGGATGGTTTTGTACTCTGCTCTTATATTTTTTACTAATTAATTTAATTTCTTCATCAATAGTGTTTATGTTTAGGTCTTGATGGAATAACCAGTTTAGTGTGTATTTGGGGGCGTTTAGTATTTGTTTCAAAAATTTGTTTTGGAATCTTTGTATAATTGCAATATTAGATTTACGCGCTGTTCCCCAGAGTTGAAGTCCATAAGTCCATATGGGTTTAAAAACTACTTTGTACATCAGCAGTTTATTCCACGTACTTAAGCGCGATTTTCTATTCAGTAGCCAATAAAATTTTCTTCTTGTTGTTTCGAGTTGTTGGCGCTTTTTCAGTATATGGTGTTTCCACGTTAATTTAGAGTCCAAGTGCAACCCCAGATACTTAACGACATTTGACTGCGGAAGCATTTGATTAAAAAGTTGAACTGTAGGACATGAAGTATTAAAAGATGTACAATGAATTAACACGTTAACTGCCGTGTCACCCATATTCGGGTGACAGCAAAAGTTCTCATCAGGCCACGTCACCCGCCTTCGGGTGACAGCGAGAGTTCTCATCAGGCCACATCACCCGTATTCGGGTGACAGCAAGAGTTCTCATCAGGCCACGTCGGGTGACTCCTTCCAAAGAATTTCCGAACATATTTAGATAAATATATGACAGGAGATAATAATACTGTTGAATTCTTTTAAAAATCGTTTATTAACAAAATTATTTACAGTGCAAAATATTGACTGCAAAGTTGCGGTTGACCAGGGCAGTTTGGACAAAAAGTAGTGGGTTTTCTGAGATTTGGTCGTACCTTTGATCGTTACAGTTCTTCTCTTTTATTTGCGTAACACCGCTTGCATGCGCGTCTAAGGCTTTTTCCCAAATTATTTCTGCGAACGGCGATGCAATGCGTATTTCGTCGAACAGAAGGCAGTGTTAAATCTTCATTCAGTCCTAGTAACTTTGCAGCAATCAGTTCTCTGAATCGTCTAATATTTACAGTTTTCTTTGTCGCAATTTTGTAAACGACCAAAGCGTTTACAATTGATGTCCCCAGTAGAAGTTCAACATCAAGCTTCCTATACCACTTGATTCCTTTCCTCATCGTCGAAGGATAGGAAACCATTTGGTCTGAATAATCTATACCACATTTACCCTTCTTATATTCGAGGACGGCCAGAGGTTTGAGTCTTGGGGATGGCTGCTGGCTTGAAGAAGCAGTATGAATGTTTTTCGTGCTTTGTGTCATGATAGGAGCGTGTTTTATAGATAATATTCTCACGTTACGTGTGTCTCTCCATTTGAGTATCACAATCCCGTTATTATCCTCTTTAGCTACAATTTCTCCCCTTCTTAGTTTGCAATTAAGAACATCTTTTGGTATAGATTTCTTATTATGTCTAAGTGTTCTAACTACATGAGTCTTGCGTCTTAGGCATGATATAGCTAACTCATAACTTGTATAAAAATTGTCAATATACAATGTTCTTCAACATTCACTTTGTTGAACTGGAGCTTCCCCAGTATCATCAACGTTGCTTTCTTCTTCCACGACCAAATCTCGTAACATCTCGTCAATAGTATCTTCATAATATTCATTATCACTAAGATTGCATTTATCCGAACCGTATAAAAATCTGATGATATGATAGGATTTACTTTTCTTCTTTTGGGCAATCTGATTACTTCCTCACCGCTGCTATCCGAGTTTGAGCAACTAGCGTGACTAATCTTCCTTTCACTGCGATATGAATCACTGCACACTGACTTTTTCATCTTTCTCTTCACTATTGAAAAATTATTGGCAGAGATATTAGTTGTACTACTCAGTACACGGCAAAGATTACAACTGCTCGTGCAGAGTAATAACGTGATAAATGAGGATCGTAATAGATATCGGGGTGAGAGTAGTGAAAGAAATGTAAAGAGACATGCGGTAGCAGAGCACGCATCTTACAGTGGCACGGGTGGCCTGACGGGGATTTTGTTGTAAACACGCGTGGCAGTCAACGTGTTAAAGAAGATGATTGCTTTTACTCTTACAGTTAGTCTTTTTTTTGTTAGTAAATAATATTCTCACCATAAAACCCAACTAATTTTATTGATACTTGATTCCATGTATATCGTGGCTCTGCACGTTTCATTATTGAACCGGTAGGTTTTTTTTGAAAGGCCACCAGCACTTGCTGTACGAACCATCATTGCCAATAATCAACCAATTACTCGGAATCTCCGTGTAGAAGTTAGATTTGTCAACAATGACAGCAAATGGTTTTATTCTACAAATAAAACAGTGAAAGCATAGGTATCTAATATTATATACATATTCTGGAATCACGAAGTTTTTAATTAACTTACCCCAACTGACTACTATTAAGTTTAACTCACAATAACTGCACACGATAAATAAATCTCAACTAACCTTCACTCCGGGATGCGTCACAAAGAATGTATTATTTACACTGCTTCAAACCGTGTTGTTTTGGCGTGAACTTACTTATGTTGGTGCATGTCTACCAACCTTAGGTAACATGTAGTGAAACAACTATTAAAAGCAGAAGTGATTTAAATTTAAATCAAGAGTTTTCCAGTAATATACCGGACAAAAACATCAGAAATAGAGAAGATTGCAATTAAATTATATTCTATAAGTAATATAGCTCCAAATAACTGTTGTATAACAACCGAGAATAAAATAGTTTTAATAAATAAAATTTGTGATGTTATGTTCGGAAGCGACGATGACAAAACCATTATTTTCAAAACCATTTTACTCAAAACTATTTAATATTCATGTTTTTGACCCAAAAATTATGAATAATGTGACAATATCTGTGAAGGAAATAAAACAAAAATGTGTAATTGTGCCATATGCAACTGAGTCCAATTATGTGGCTATTCCTTTACTGCAACAGTAATTTGTATTTTTGGAACTAAAGTTCTTAATCTTTAAGTAAATATATTTATAAATAAATAAATAATGTTAATGAAAGTAAATATATATGTTTATAAATGTATTAAATCTTTCAAAGTTTTTCAAAAATTCTCAAATCATCTGTAGGTTTCAAATTGTTAATACTGTTGATACTATTGAAAAATTAGTTGGGAGTAGAATTTTGCCTCGAGGGAAGTTGCTTGAACTTCGCGGCATATGTAAATAATCGATCTTTAGTAAGACATTATTATATTAATTTTAGTAAGACATTATAAGTAAACTCATTTGCTGTAGAGCAGTGGTTCCCAACCTGGGGGTAATTACCCCCGCAGGGGTAAAACAGAGATTCTAGAGAGGTAACAAGGAATGGCACGAAATAGTATTAACACACTATAGGCGGGCAGCGTAAAATTACGTTCTGCGAGGACTGCTGCTTATCGGCGGGCAAGGTATTATTACGCTTTGAATAGACTAACTTTAAAAGCGGGTCAAAATACATTTATTTGATCGGTTTGCATATGATATTTGGTACTTTTTTCTAGATTCAATTAGATTTCTAGATTTACGTACTGAAAGACTTTTGGAATAAGAATAAGGATAAGAAACAATATGTTTTATCTTCAAGTTTCTTTTGATGCAAGCTACTCGCAATTTGTTTTGTAGATAAATATGCAAAATTTACAACAATAAAAGGGTGTTCAATATATATTTTATCAAATATTTCAGTTATTAGTCAGATTTGTATAGTTCAACTTTTTTTTACATTGTTACTTGCAATAATAAAATAATGGCATCGGACAGCGATAGTAAAGTTTGCGCCGATAATTTATCACAAATTGGAAGTGATTTTGATATCACTGATTTTGGTAGTGTATGTGAGAGTGATGAAGATTTTTTTCATCCTAGAACACGTAGAGTTTTACCGATTATTTCCAGAGATTCTGAAAATAGTGACAATGAAGAAGTGGAGTGGTCAGAATTTGACAATCCTCCAATTATTGAATCATTTTTAGGTCAAAGTTGTTTTGGAACCAAATAGTGTAATTGAAGTGGTTCAGCTATTTTTGCTATTTGGGTCCCAGCACGTCTTTATAAGGGTGATTTTTTCCATAAATTTCACCCATGTAAAAAGTGGTTTATATATCTACCGTACGTTAAATTTTTTAGTTATAGCTAACCTATATATAGTAATGAGCGGAAAATCAAGAATAAAAATTTTTGCATTTTCTACGGTTTGGAGGTTTCTGAACATTTTAGCATACCTCAGAAAAAATGGATGTGTTATGTGTGTGCGTGTGTGTTTTTGGTGGCCGCATTTTTTCGTTCACGTTTTCGGGCGCACGGATCAACCGATTTAAATGGTTCAAAAAACATTCGATTCTATTGCTATGAAGATGTGCTGATTAGTTTTTGGCAAAGGCAGGTCCAGTAGTTACGGAGATAAAGAGCAAAGAGTGCAGAAAATAGAAATCGAGTTTTTGAGAGAACAGAGCATCGGATTTGAATGATCTAAAAACATTCAATTAGTAATGATTGGGAGAAGTGGTGATCAGTTTTTGGCAAAGGCAGGTTCAGCCATTTCAAAGATACGGAGCTAAATGTAGACAAAATGTCAGTTTTTGAGAGAAATAAGCATCCGAATTGAATGATTCAAAAAACACTTTGATTATGTTGACGAAACAATTGCTTTAGGAAAAAAATATTTCATTCAATACTCAATATTCCTCGAACATTTCGTTACGATACAGGAAGTTTCAGCAATTTGCCTTAAGGTACGATGCCATAAGCCACTAGATTTTGTTAGTTTTATGTTTAATTATGCATTAATTAAATACATTTTTTATAGTTCAAAACAACCAGACGGTTTTTTTAAAAAACAGAAAAAGAGTTATAAAAAAGTGTGTTTAATGTGACAGCCAGTTGTGTTCATGCGAGGCGACGGAAAGAGCACTCGTGTTACTCGCGATTTGCCCGCTACACATATCAGTTTGGTCCGATGAGTAATTTTACGGGGCCCGCCTATAGTGTGTTAAAATATCAGTAAACAAAATAATAGTACGGTAAACGAAATAAAGGAAAGTCCTATGTTTGCGCTGCAAGTGGACGAGTTCACAGAAGTTAATTCGTGTTTACAATTATTGATGTTTACACGATACTTTAAAGATGACGATGTAAAGGAGGAATATTTGTTCTGCAAGTCTTTGTCCACTACTACTCGCGGCGAAGACGTATTTCAAACGCTAAAAGAGTTTATTGAGGAAAATGGCCTGATACACCATTTCGCTTTGGCTGTGAAAACGCTTTCACCAGATTTGCTAAACACGTTGTAAAAATTGTTAATCATATTCGAGCCAGCGCTACTACTCAAGATTATTCAAAGTTTTATGCGATGTAGTTGGAGCTATATTTAATGCTCTTTTGTACCATACAGACAGGGCCGGTCGTGGCGTCCTTGGCGCCTGCATGCAACTTTTTTTCTAGCGCTCGCCTCCCCCTATTAATTCTAAATGTTTTAACAGTTTGTCATTGAAATTATATAAATATTTACATATTTTTTAATAATTAATTTTTAATTATTCTGGATTCAGTATACAAAAAATTAGATATAATCTAAAAGCGTATAAAATACATTGATTTTAAATTTATTTAGAAAATCGAGGAAATTCGCGGGTTGATTATATAATCAAATATTTTTCTTATTTATTATGCAATTCATTCTATTGAACAACTCATGCCAGGAGTGTTAAAAAAAACTAGATTATCATTTTCAATCATAATACTCGTATTTCATGTTGGATTTTATAAAGCAAAGTTGCAAAGGGTTTACGAATTGCGAGAAGAAATTGGATTGTTTCTTGAAAATCAGAGAACACAAAAAGAAGAAGAATATTTTGCAAAAATTAAAGACCAAACATTTGTTCTATAAATGGAAATGGATAATAAACATATTTTCGTTCAAATTTGTGTGGTTTTACTTATTTTAAATTAGTTAGGGGTAAACTCAATTGCCATACTTGTTTACAGGGGTAGTGACATTGAAAAGGTTGAAAACCACTGATGTAGAGCATCAAAATGTGAGGAAATTTTTCAGTTTAACCACTTTACACTTTACAAATACCTATTCCAAATTTGGTCTCATTCTACCCGGAATGACTAGCAACGTTGAAAAAACTTAAAATCTTACCGAAGCAGGTAAGTTAAAAATGAGATCAATCGACTTTGTAACTCCCGATATACATTGCGCGTATATTGCACTTACTTAACATTTGTTATGTAACTTTGCAACAAGTTTCATTACGGAAACTTGTAGTGTTCACTGGGTAGTGGTACAAACTACAAGCGGTACTATTGGAGACGTAGCCAGTTTAAGTTCGGTTTTTCAATTTAATATCTGACCTCGTAATGCAAATATATCTTGAAAAACTTTTTTGCAATTGTTTTGTTGAGAATGAATTATTAGGGTATTATGGAATAAAATAAAATAAGAAAATGTACGAAAAACATAACCTGAAAAATGGTAACTATCTAATAAATTATAAATTATATTTAATTTGAATAATATTGTATCTTGTGTTTTCCTTTGGTAGAGTTTTGCATGGCAATCGATCACATAAAAGCATAACTCGTGTTCCAGAAAATCGAGGAAATGATTTGCGATTGTTTTTTTTCTTAATTTATAAATATACTTATATGTGCCACTATTTGAGCTTTCACTTACGGATACTCTCGGATATTAAATAGTTTAGTTGTATGTGCTACTATTTGAACATACATAATTTTATTTGTTTATGAGTTTCTTGTTGAACAAAAATTAATCTTAAAGATCTGCGCATCATTTCAAGTACAAAAAACTATTCAAATTAAGTATTGTATTGTTGATGTAAAGTGTCGGTAGTTTAAATTATGTTTTTTATATTAAATATGTGTTATCTTTGAATATGTAAAATTTGTTCAAATGTATAGGATTTGGATAGAAATTTTAATTTCTGAATGCTAACAAAACAAATTGGGAAATATAAAATAACAGGATAAATATAAGATTATGGTGATAGTAGCGTTAAAAATAAAATAATATGGTAATAATGAAAAATTACGTCGATGAAACAAAATATAATGGACTATTATAATTAATGGACGAAATATAATTAAAGTAAAAACGCTGTTATTAATTATATCAAAACAGTTAAGAAAAGAATTTATAGATATAATTATCTTAATTTATCAGCAATAGATCGTGAAAGTGGGTTAATACTAATAACGACTGATAATATCATGATATCAAATTGCTATTTTATAGCCTCCACATGAAGAACAAATAAGTATTATTGGAAGTGAAACAATTTAAATGTTTAGTCATATTATTTCAATGCGAAATAAAGTCTGAATATGATATAAAGCAAATTATGCATAGTTTTGTTTCTACATGAAATAACATGAATGAAAAAAGTCAAACTTAGCGCAGACAAATATGTACATAATATGAGAAGTTCATGATAATATACGATATTTGTACAATTTACAACAATATATGTATATAATAATTATATCAAATAAGATGGGATCAGAACATTAATCTCGAGATTTTTAAAATTTTGGACTATTCGTTTAGAATACCCAGATTCAGATGCGATAATGCCCAGAGGAAACGGATTTTTAATGACCATTGTGATACTACTAATACTAATAATTGGATTGATACGCCAGACTGACGACTGTCTTGAAACATCTGTTTTGTAGAAAATTTTGCGAAGCTTTCAATCTAGTCAAAGACCTTCAAATTTATCTTACTGATTGTGAAAATAGTTTTTGACCAAATAGAAAGAGCATAGGCATTAAAGATTATTGATTTTCACGTGTTAAAAAAGTGGTAGTCTTAGTTTAGTCGGCGGAATTTTAACACATTCAATGGACTTTGAGGTATTCTATATCGGTGACAATCACAATCAAAAATATTAGCTAAAATGAAATTGGCTTCCATACATAATCATTTAACCATGGATCAAGTGGTATAATTTATTGGCAAACGAAGATATTTTAATTCTTGCCGAAATAATTCAGTCGTGAATATTGATTTGCTAAGTTATGATGCCAAAATTTTGGAACCTTCATCTGACTTACCTGATCTGAGACAAGTTATTTCCAATCTTCGATAAATTATTTATTTGTTTAACATATATCACTAAAATTGTGAAGTCATATGATGGAAATGGAGACATGAGATGCAGCACGGATATTATAAAAATAAAAAGTGAGGCTGAATAAAATCGATCTCGTACCCACTCCACGATATTTAAAACCGATATTAACAATTTGTATTGACAATTGCAAATATTGAGAAAATTTTGGAGGATAATTAATTACTATTAACTCATGCAATAAAATACATTTAACTAATTTTTAATATTCAACAGGCAACACATCATGAAATGCGTAAAATGTAATAGTATTGTCTTTGTTTTTGACCAATATTTCTAATTGGTCTAAATCTAAGAAAACAACAGACTTTCAAATACATATCAACAATACATACAAATTAATATATCAATATAGTAATTTGAATGTAAAATTATATAAATCAATTTAATAATATAATTTCAATCATTATATATGATAATATAAGAGCAGATATTATCTCTTTGGTAGATATAGGTAAAACAAAGTATTTCGTCTTATTTATAATTATACATCAATTATACATTATATATCACATGTATCTACTTACCACTATATTTTATATACACATATATTGCGCGGCATAAGATTTATTTTTGAGCATACAAGGCGCTGCACATTTTGTAGTAGGTGAAGTTTTGATTTTTATATTATTATATGTATTAGATACAAAATTACTTTATCGATATTTTTTGGTTCTTTATACATTCCATTTTTTGTATTATTTTAATCTAGATTTATTTTCTTTTTGTGTTGTTTGTGCCATGCAAACTCTAGTGGAATATTTTATTTTTAATATCTGAACGATTTATAAATACCATTCTTCCAACAAGTGCACTACTTTTATTTTAATTTCATCTTTCACATGAAATTTCCCAAATGAAAAAGAACTTTCCCACGAAACTGCTGATCGGTATATATTTTAAATTCACAGTTAGTTATATTCATGTTAAACTCTATTTGAAGAGAGCGTACTGATTCAATATAAGTTTCCTCTAAGCAGGTTTTTAAATCTTCAAATAGAGTTTAACAAATGCAAACAGGGACAAAACGAGACTGTAAAAAACTTTTATTTTAGGCTACAAATGAATGTTTTGTATTGTGTGATTTGCATAGCCCTACCTTCTAGTTTAACGTGTAAAATAAATTTTAATAGTGCTTTATGCTCAGTTGGATCTATACTTTCAAAAACATAAGTACAAGTATGCAGAAATTCGTTTAAATTATTCTGATTCGGTTCATCAAAAGTTTAACAATATTTGTGGCTCTTTGTAAGGATAAAACTGTTGTGGGAGCCATGTCCCATATGTTTTGATTGTTCAAATCAAAATGTAATGAAAGGTAAAGATGATTTTAATGAAGGTAAAGATGAAAACTTAGGATTTGTACGGGATTGGGGAGTGACGTCTACTTCACTATTAAAAACTGCGCTAACCAAATCTAAATTACTACTGTCGCCTGAATTAAATGAAACGCAATTCTCAAATATGGACTCTGTTGATCTGTTAATAACACGTTCTTGCGGCAGTACAAAGTCGGTTGTAGTACGTATTCTCCACATCAATCAATCAACACTAACTTATAATAAAAGAGTTAGTTACAAGCATAAAAATGTGCGAACTATAAAAAATTTCTATTCTAAACTTTAAAATCACAAAAATAATGACTGAGCTTTCAAGCGAGGTATAAAGAAAATAAACTTTGCAAAATATAAGTTTTTCCTAACATTTGTCAGTCAATCATTGATTATAGCCTTCGGCTGTCAGATGCAGATAATCATACATCATTTCTCTTGCTATGACACCATCTTCATTCGCAATATTTTTATGTATCTGCACTACATGAATATTTTTTCTATTGAAATTTAATTTGTTGAATTTAATTAATAGAATATTGATTTCCCGCAGGCAATCGCGCTGGCCAGTTGCTATTCTCCTTCTCGGGAACATGTTCGGTACAATTATGTAGGCTCTCGGAAGTAATGCTCCATTGAGGCATACACAATTAATAGTTCCTTCATAAATATCTGTGTTGTTGGTTCTAATCAATATAACCACTATTTTTGTTTTCGGATTCGAAAATTCGCCGTCTATCGCTTCTAATCCCGAAATTGGCAGCATGAAATGGTTGAAACTTGGTTTAACAATGGGATGCCTGACCTTCCTGCAAGAAGTTAGGATCTAGTGAGCAGAACATTGTGGTCAATTTTCGCGAATTTTAAATTATTTAAATATTTTTGACGCCACGTTTCACTTGTTCTAGCAATAGGATTGACGCATTTATTGATGTCTTCAAACTTTTCAGGCATAGTGGAAATCTTTTGTGGAAAGATATCTTTATCAGAATTCTGATACAAACAGGCACAAATATCCAAATTATTATAGTTTCTTACAGAAACAAAAGGATGTCTGCACAAAATTCTAAATTATTATAGTAGCTTACGGAAACTCGTGGATTCGCGTGAACTTTCAAAAACAAAATAACGCTTTGCTTCTTCAATTTGCTCGTCATTTGGATTTTTGTTTTGTTTGTGTTACCTTCTAGCAGTATTGCCAACTCAATCATAGAGCAAAACTGTAGATATGCTTATGCCATAGGGTTACTAATAGGACTGTCTAGCAACTAGACTGTGGACCGTATTAACAAAACACAACTTTCACTATATTGATCGTCTAAATATTTTTTGAGAGCAATTCTAATCACTTTTTTCAAGTTTTCCATGCAATAATTAATGAATATTTGCACTATATCAACGGAAAATTGAAATGTCAATGTCAAAACTCAATCACTAAAATTTCTAAAGATTGGAACATTTTATATACATATTATAGATACATAAAAAGTATAAATTCTTCAAATTTAAAAGAAGAGCACATAACTATAAGTTAACAAGCATAATGCGAAAGATGAAATAGAATCAACATAAGTCAAATATAGATATCATATAGAAATGATCAATAGCTAATCTTAAATCTAGTACTGATGTAACAATTTGAAGTTTAGAATTACACATATAAAACATACAAACAAAATATTGCGAACTAAAATCGAAACATAGATATTTGAAAACAATACAAGAGTTAGATAATTAAATCAAGAAAATTTATTTAATATACAACATGATATAATTAGAACCTAAGAATAAACTATATTAGAGATATAAAAGTTAAATCAAATTGAAATATTTGATCCAAATGGAACAGAATAGTATTTTATAAATGTGTCTAAAATTGAATATTTATTTCGAAAAGATAAAATTGATGACGTAAAAACAAAGCATTAAAATTAATCGAGGTTTATATCTTAAAATTAACATTCTTGGACGCAGTGGAAGCCGGAACCATCACCGCACCAACTCGCTCATCGTCTGAGGACTAAAATAATAATTAATAATATTATAATATCTGATTGCTAAATATATTTATCAATGTATTTATATATTATTATATAAATCTAAAATTACCTTTTGATGCGAGTAGATTATTACTTCTTTTGCTTTAAAAATTAAATATAAATATAAATATAAATATTGTTGTGCCAATTTGCATAATATTATAAATTCATTATAAATAAAAGACTTACGTACACATTACATGAAATATATTTATAAACAATCAGACAGAATTTTCAATAAAATGGAAGTGTTTGCTATAATGGTTGAATTGAGACTGATGATGAACTGCTCCTTGCTCCTCTGTGGCGGAAACAGTGTTGCCAAAGGGGTACCGCAGTGTTACCAATTCTTTAGTGTTACCACATGTTGTTCACATACTGGCAAATACGAACAAAATCATTTAAATTGGAATTACTAGAACCATCAAATAATTTGATAATGTCTCTAGCTTCTTTCAAAGTTAATTCAGCCATTTTGTTTTGTTTATATAAACGTGTTTGAGGATAGGAAACAAAATTTGAACTTTAAACTTAGAAATAGAAACTTTCATTCTATTTCTTATTGATGTAACGCCCGACTTTTAAACTCAAATAAAATATATTATATCAATATCATATTCAAATCTATATATATAGTAATAATAATACACATCATACAAAAATACCTTGTATACCGTTCACTTGCATGCCTCAGCCAGCTTTTTGTAGCCTCTGAGATGGCGAACTTTGTCTCGTTTGGTAAATTCTTTAGAATGGTTTCTGAAATTATTTATATGCAAGTTTTATTCATAATTTACATCATAAACATAAGAATTATGAATTACCAGTGATGACTTTGCAAAGCACAAGCTCGCAAAATGTGTGCTTCCCTTTTCCACCTGCCCAGCTAAACTCTTTAGAGAAGCCATCATCAAATACTAATTTTAACAGTTGTACAGTTACGGATTTAGCATTCCTACCACTTGTCCTAGAAAAATACAAAATCTAAAAATAAAGTTAGTTTATAATAAAGCTGATTAACAGTTCTGTTTTCACGTCTTTGCTCGTGAGACTATCCTCCACATCTTGAAGCTTGTCCATTGAGCATACTCACTCACCACAGCCTTATGAGACTGGTTCGAAGCCATTCGTAACATCATCTCCTTTGTCAATTGAATCTTTGACATCTCCCTGACAAAAACTGCTTCAGAAATTGAATCTAGCAGGGTAAAAATGACAGAATTATAAAAAATATATTTGTACTAGTAACATAATATTTCGAATACCATGCGGTATACAGAAAGCTTTAATTACCATTGTTGATATGTTTCTTTTTAATCTGTTTGCTGCAGTTTGCTTGCTGAACAAAATATCATCAATTTTTCATCGACTTCTTCCCTTTCATCACTTTCGAATTGTGCTTTATCATTAATATTCTGTACGATATTTTCATCGATAGTCGCATGTAACAAAAGCGTTATCAATATCAGCATTCTTTCCATATTTCCGGTGTTGTTGCTGAATCTACATTTGGGTTTTTTTTTTGACTCCAAAGATAAAGGCACATCATATTCTTCGACAAATTTATTTTCTAGAATTTGAATTGGTGAATCGTCGTTACTTTTATTTAGTTCTGAATGTTTAAAACAATTATGAATGGTATATTGTTGCAATTTATTACTGGCATTATCGACACTTTTTTTGCTTTTGCTTTACATCACTTGGTCAGGTGCCAGTCGTACAATTGCTTAAATATTATTACATAATTACCTTATAAATTAATCATTGACCATTAAAATTAGATGAGGATTCAGAAATGGGTTTTCATATCAAAATCATGTAAGTGGGGGATATACTTTAGGTTAGCAATGAAGGTTTTTATGTCTTGGTAGCTACTAGCAAATAATTTATTTGCTTCTTTTAGATTTTGATTTAACTCATTCAATTTAGATGTAATGTCTATTAAAAAAACACAAATCCAGCTACCACTTTTCATCATATAATTTTGAAACTTTTTTGCCATTTTTACTCATAACAATTCGTATCTTTTCTTTGACGTTCCAAAATCTTGATAGAGCTTTTCCACGACTCGACCATCTAATTTTGGCATAATTTAGTAAATCATACTATTCTGACTCAAGTTTCCGAAGATATTCTGGGAACTGTCGGTGTCTTAATGAATTAATTTTTATCTTGTTAATAATATTGATAACAGCCGACTTCAGTTTTGTAAATGTAGAAAAAAATTGCAAATAAAAAAATTCAACGACGTATTTTGATCCACGCTTTCAATAAGCTTGCACAGCAGAGATAACTGCTCCAATATTCTTCCCTATTGCTCCATCTATCGTTATACCAACAAGTTTTTTTAGGTCTAAATGTCGATTTTATATGCATTTTAAAACCGCATCTTCAATATCTCTACCCGTTGTTGTATCCTTGAGACAAACAAGATCGAGAAGTTTTGAATTTACATTGAGCTTCAATTAAGATTATCAACTCCCCGAATAAAGGTTGCAAGTTGTGATGTGTCGTTGATATCCCATTCAACGATAATGAATAATAAACAAATTGTTTTGCAAGAAAATTTTGGTTGAAACATCATCAACTCTTTGTGTGATTGTTTGATGCGATAAACGTATTTGCTTGTATATTTGAATCTTTTCCGGATCAATTTCTTCTGCTACAGCAATTAAACACTCTTTTGTGTATTCTCCATCTGAAAATGGTTGCAATTTTTTGCAATGATTTAAGAGATTTTAAAACTTGCGCTGACAATGTCATTTGAATTTTGACTTTGTTTCTGAAATATATTTTGTTGAGACATCAAGTTAAACTTCAGCAGGAATAATTTGGTCTTCCGTTCATCACCAGAAAGTACAGAAAGTTTCGTATGTTTTTCATAATGTACTCGTAGGTTATAAATTTTAGAAAGAATCGTTTCACGACTTTTAATATAAACTACCGCTCCATACGCTTGCTCTGAGCTATCCGCGAAACCAAATAATGAACATTTGTTTTGGTTTGACGTTTCGAGATAACGCGGAATCTGATAGTTATTAAGATGCTCTAATTCGGAATATACGGCTAACCATAATTTAATAATAAATGATGGTAATTCCTCATCCCAATCGATTTTTAATGTCCAAATTTTTTTCAATAATATTTTTATCTTAACAAGTATCGGAGTTAGGAAACCCAGAGGATCCCAGATTCGCGCTATTACTGAATAGCGCGAATAATATAATATTCTTTGTCCATTTTCTCCACGTAAGCTTTATTTCGAATGAAAAATTATCTGATAAGGGATCCCATTTTAATCCCAATACCTTTGTAGAAAATTCCATTTGAAAATCCGATTTAGAGAAATGTTTATTTTGTACATCAGAATCAGGAAAAAGTTTACGCAGATTAGAATTATTAGATTCCCACTTTTTTAATTCAAATCCACCAGACGATAATACAGTCTGCAAACCCTCGCAAATGGTTTTAGCGTTATCCAAGGAGTCGATACTTGTAACCACATCATCAATATAGACATCGTTCTCAAGAATTCTAGAAATAGTGAGAATATTTGGAACATTCGTCTCGGGAAAGTTGTTTGATGGATCTGATAGCTTGAAAGGGAGATGACGATAGACCAAAAGTTACGGTATTAATTCATAGATGCCAATGGGTACATCGGGAAACGGTCTCCATAAGATTTTTTGATATTTTCTATCTTGTTTACGAACCCAAATATTATGATACATTTGTTTGATATCAGCTGTTAATGCTATAGGCCCGAAACGAAAATTTAGAAGGATTGAACAAATGTCGGTTTGTAATTTAGGACCAACATGCAAAATTTCGTTCAAGGAAGTGAATTCTGAATTTTTCGCAGATGCATCAAACACAACGCGTAAAGGCGTGGAGGAACTTTCTTTTTCGACTGCGAAATGTGGAATATAATATTCATTTTTTATTTTAATAAAATCATCGATCTACCGGAAAATAATCGACAAAGGATAATTGGTTTTGAGTCAGGTAATCTTCTATAACGGCATCATATTTTTTATGAAATTCGGGATATTTCAAAAATTTATTTTCAAGCATGTGGTATCGCTTTTAAGGCTAAATGAAGGGATTTGTACAAATTCCTGCCTTCACTTTTAAATATCAGCGTTACTATATATCGTCCATCTGGAGATCGCGTAGTAGTTGTAGTAAAATGGTTTTCGCATAAATCATCGTTAGAAGAAAGGATTATTTCGGGAATGTTTTCTAATTGTAAGAATTTATTCATTTGTAAATGAAAATCTGTATCTGAAACATTACATAAATTAGTAGAAGTGCCGGTATTTTCAAATAAATCAGGAATGGAACCTAATATTAGATAACCCAACCGGGTTTCTAGGGCCACAGGTAATCCTTTATCATTTTTAACCTGATTAGTGCCAAGAATTTCGCCGAAAACATCGCAACCCAAAATTCCGTCGACCTCCTGGGATGTATGAAAGTTAGGATCCGCTAAAGGATAATTCAGAAATGTTTTGATGGATGAAATCGGAATGGTAATTTGTGGTTGCTTTCCCACTATCTCGTGTACTACGTATGCACAGACCGATAACTGATAAGAATCAATTAAAGATTTCAAAGTGAAATTAACTAATCCAATAACTTTATGTGACGAATTGCCTAACCCGATCACTTGGGTTGATATTGGAAGAATTTGTAAATCAGCCTTTTTGCACCAAGTTAATGTCACAAAATTTCTATCGGTTCCCGAATCAATAATTGTACGTAATAAAATGTTTTCTTTTCTAGTAGTAACTTTTACTACTGCTGTCGGCAATATGGTAATATGATGTGCGATTTTGTTTTGATTAAATGCGCATAAAACCGTACTATTTGATTTGGAATTAGAAAGATTATTTTGATCCGTACTCGCAAAATTGCTGCCAGTATGCAATAACGAGTGATGTCGTTCGTTACATAATGAACAGGTTTTATTCGATCGACATGTAGTCGTTATCTTATGACCCAAACAATTGTCGCATAAGTTTAATTTTTGAATAAGGGATCGCCGATCAGGTATACTCAATGATAGAAATTTCGAACAAGTAAACACTCTGTGTTGTTCCCGACACACAAAGCATTGGTTATAATATTTATTTTTCATCAAAAATGACCGGCTAATTTTAGTGTTTTCGTAATTTGGTTTCTCATTAGTGAAATTGTTGGTCATACCATATACTTGATTTTTTGCTTGTTGTGATTTTTGCAGAAACTTCAGAAGGTCTTGATATTTGGGAAACTCTCCTTGATAAAAATGCTCGAATTTTTCTTGTAACAACGGATCGAGTTTCGAGAATGCTAGTGACGTTATAAGGAAATCATAGGCGTCGGGAATATTCAATTGAGAGAGCGCTTGCACCGCGGTATCGAATTTTTCAAGAAATAAATTTATTTGTCCAGAAAAATGATTTTGAATGATAAAAGCTGTTTGAAATAATTTGTGGCTAAGTAACGTTAATTTTGGTATTTTTTGATGAGCGCTTCCCAAAGAATTTGATAATTATTTGCGGTCGGTAGTATCGAATGAAATATTTTTAACACCGGACCCTGTAACGCTCCTTTTAAAAAATGGAATTTTGATACATTATCTAACTCGATATTTTCATGAATTAGTGAGTTAAATGTTTCATAGAATAATGGCCATTGATGGATATCACCTGAGAATTTAGGTACTTCAATGGACGGTAAATGTTGTTTGGGTACAATGTCTTTAATTGAAGAACTATGCGCATTTTTATTATCTAATAATTTCTCAGCGTGTTTTATTTTGGCATACATCGTTTCAAGGGCCTTTATTGCTGAATATTCCGGAATGAAACTAGGATTATCTTGGTATTTTAATTTATTTATTTCATCACACAATTGAATAAATTGTTCTCGAGCATTTTCTGTAATATATATATATTTTCAAGAAATTGTGTCTTGTTTGAAGATACATCAATCTGTTGCGATAGATCGTACGTTTCTTGCACAATTGAAAAGTACATCTCTCTCTTGGCGGTTAGACGTGCAATTTCTGCACCAATATCGATTTTAGGCGCCATTATATATTTTTGCTTTCTGTATACACCCAATTAATCCTAATAATAATTAGGATCCGGCTCGAAGGACCAAATGTTGATGTTGGGGGGTTTCTCAACCCCTTTCGAAGTATTTTATACTTCGAGGAATAATAAAAAAATTAAATGTATTCAGAAAACAAAAATTAATTGGAATACAAATATAAATTAAAAATGAAGTTATTCTTCAGCCGTAATTAATAATAAACTAAAATATATTCTATATAAATTTTATATAAATGAAAAACAAAAATGAACACTAATTAATATTGCATGAAAAATGTTATCTGTTTGGAAGTCCAAGCCGCGGCAGCTATTTGATTGGATCTGAAAACATCAGCGTAGTCGGTTGGAAATGTTGAAAGGGATTTCGAATACACTGATAACAAAAAAAATAACTGGTTGACTTGACACACAATAGAAACTTAATCCACTGATAACATTGAACTGATAACAAACACTGAAAGGAACTGAATGTACTGATTGGAAGTAACTGAATGAATGAATTGAACCGAAAGAATGAAAACCACGGAAAGAATAGACTTGAACACTGAAAGGAACTGAAACTACTTGTTGAAAGTAACTGAATGAATCAAAGCCACGGAAAGAATCCACTCTTGCCTGCATCGGCCTTATTTGAGTCAGAATTGCCCGATTGCATAAATTTGAAACGTATTGTCCGAGTAGAAAAACAAACTTTTTACAGGTCCGACAACCTACACAGGTGCGACGCAAACAATATATATATATATATTCTTCAATCATATTTCAATATGAATCGTAAATCGAGGTTTGCTAAATCAATGGCTATCAAGAGGCATAGAGACGCTATGCTATCGTTTGGAAAAGATAGTTCTAAACTTACGAATGACCTTCTTGGTTGCAATTCTGCCGCTAAACCCATTTGTAGTGCATCAAATTTAGAAACAAGTGCATTAGAAAATTCTGCAATTGACAGAGGCTTAATATATGAAAGCAGTGATAGCCGTGATAACAGTGATAACAGTGATAACAGTGATAGCAGTGTTAATAGTGACTTTTCGGACAGTAATAATAATATTTTATTTCATGATGAGCCAAATCTACCTAATATGCCAAATATTCGACTTGATGATGAGCCAAATCCTACCAGGCAAAACATAGTTGACGAAATTCGATCATGGGCTATTAATTTCAAGGTGAATCATCAACAACTAAATCATTTGTTGCCAATTTTAAAAAAATATGGGTTAAATGACTTACCATCATCAGCTAAAACTTTATTGAAAACACCCCAACATATACCAATATCAAAGATATTCACGTACATTTTGGCATTGAAAAAATATTATCAATGTTCTGGAAACAATGCTAAATGATACTTTTGTAAATAATCATATAGAGTTAATGATTAATATTGATGGTCTTCCATTACATAAAAGTACCTCCAAACAGTTTTGGCCTATATTAGGAGCCATATTTTTAAAAAATTATAAAATAAATTCTTTTCCTATAGGTATTTTTTATGGTGATAGTAAGCCTAAGGATGTTGGAACTTATTTAACACAATTTATATATGATATAAATTATTTACATACTAATAGCATCAATTACCAAAATAAGCTTTTCACCATTAAAATTAATAAAATTTGTTGTGACGCTCCAGCAACAGCTTTTATTAAATGCATCATAGGCCATACAGGTTATTATGGTTGTGAACGGTGTGCTGAAAAAGGAGTGTATTCTAACAGAAAAGTTGTATACACTTCTTTAAATGCAGAACTAAGGACACATGATTCATTTACAAAATGCGCCAATACAAAACACCATGCTAGTATCTCACCACTTTTGAAAATTAACGGCCTGGATATAATACATGATATTCCTTTAGATTACATGCATATGGCATGTTTGGGAGTGATGAAGAGATTATTAAATACATGGGTAAGAAATAGGAGTCTACCATGTGCTTTAAGCCATGCATTTATATCCCTTATATCTCAAAGTCTTCAAGATATTTCCAAAACAGTTCCATGTGAATTTCATAAAAAACCTCTCGCGGATTGAGAGACCTTGAAAAATGGAAAGCAACAGAGTACAGATTTTTTATGCTATATAGTGGGCCTATAGTTCTTAAAAATTTTCTGTCCAAAAAGCTATACCAGCATTTTTTATGTTTTCACTCAGCAATGAGAATAATATGCTCAGATAATCTGATCAAAAATTATGGCACACAGGCCTTGAATTCGATTGAAAAATTTTGCTTGCATTTAGAAAAACTATATGGACCAAGTATGCTCGTGTACAACACACACGGCATTTATCATATGGTAAATGATGCAGTGAGAGAAGAACTCAGCGTGGACCAGTACAGCTGTTTCCCATTTGAAAGCTATTTGGGAAAACTATTAAAATTGATAAGAGGTCCAGCAAAGCCTTTGCAACAAGTAGCATGCAGGCTATTTGAGAAGTTTAATAATAAATCTGATATAGAGACAAATGATATTCAAATACACAAGATAAATTCAAAGATAAATTACATCAGAATAAATGGATATAAAATCTATCCTTCTGTACCAAAGGATTCCCATATATTACTTTCAAGCAAAAGGATAATGGTTACTGATGAAATAATTGAAAAAGATTCAAACTTATATTTCCGAGGCAGTATATATTGTAATTCAAAACCTTATTATAATTTTAGTTCTGAATTAAATTTTTTTGAAGTAAGTGATCTATCATTATTTAAATTTACTGTAAATATTAATGAAATTGTTACCAAATGCGTAGTTGTATACAATAATAATTCTGTAATCGCCATCGGAATGTTGCATAGAGAATAAATCAATTGACTCTATAAAAATATGTATTTCACTCTTTAGTTATAATTCAAATATAATAAATTTATAATTATTAAACATATATATATATATATATATATATATATATATATATATATATATATATATGTATATATCTATATATATCCATATTAACTATCAACATATATATGTATGTATAAAATATGAATATAAAAAAACAGTATGTCATTTTAGAGAATGAAAATCAAACTAAGTTATTGTTAAAAAAAATTATAGCTTCGTCTTTTGCAGCCATTCTTTCTCTTTTTCCTCCATTCCAGTCTCTTGATGAGGCTAGAAAGGAGCTTATGTGTAGTGTAATTATTAAGTCTGTAGCTGCATGGAATTTTAAACGCACTGCATCTATGCCAAAATATAAATATGAATATACATGTATAATGTCTAAATATATTATATATGCATAAAATTTAGAACCTTAGTGTTTTGGTTTGTAAATATGTTTAAATAATCATATATGAGATTATTTACATATGCACATACTATTTGTATATGCATGTACATACCTAATACACAACTGTATAGTAGCAGTGAAGAAAAATTTCTCTTCCATTTCCTGCCCTTACTTGAATAGGACCTTTCCAATGCTCTCGAGAGTGCTTTTTTTAAAATAAGTGTCACCATTTGCTTTATTGACTCACCACCAACTAGTGACAATTGTAACGCCTGCGAATAAAAAATTGTTAATTAAACTGAAAATTCATCTTCATTTTTATTTTTTTTTTTATTTTACCAAATCTCTCAATGCTTGCTTATCTACAAGCTTCGCTTCTATCTCAAGCATCTCAAAATCTGAGGTTATGGGAAGTTTAAAAAGTGTTTGTTCTGGAGCATCCAGCTTTGATGCTTCACAAGCCCTCTTATACGATAAAAGCTCCCTCATATCTTGCTTCATTTCATTAACTTTGTAGGTTAATTTTGATAGAGCATTCATTATGCTATCTAACTTGTTCTCTGCAACTAGAATTTGTTTATTGGAATTTAAAAGATTTTAATAAATAATTTAAATATATAAATTTTAAATAATGTACCCATCTCCATATTGGGACTCTCCATTTCTCCTTGCTCAATTTCACACATAATTTCTGCAATAAATATTAACATGAATGTTTTGTTGAATGATATGTTATGAAGATATTAAATATATAATGTACCTTGTAGTTGCTCTATATTGTGGATATCCCCCGTTTCTTCGTTCACTACCTTCTCCTGTTCACCATCAACACATGATGTGAATTCAGCCCTCGCTTCATACACTTGTATCTGTTTATAATTAGAAGACGTAGCTAAACATCTTCCTGTGACAATTTTATACTTGACAGTATCAGGAAGGGTCATACACTTCTTAATCATTTTTTGTACCTTCAAGGCAGAAATATCTGTGGGCCACAAATATTTGGTTTTCTGGGCATGGCCCACGAAGAAGGTATGTGCTCACATTTATCTTCCTTATCGTAAATTACGACATCCCATGTCGGCTGCCAACAAATTTTAATGATACTTAACTGAATATTTGTTTATAATTATACTTATTTCAATTTAACAACTTACCTCCATTTTAATAAAAATTGTTTTACACAAACTGTAAAAAACTACGAAAAACTATGAAACACAATACGAACACGCGGAATTTTCTAGACACAAAATACAATGCACAATACGAGAACGCGGGAAAGAATTACCTATGCCATTGCATCGTAGATAAGTAAACACGCATTGCATCCAAAGCGCTGTAGATGGCATAGAATGCACTCTCTATGATGAATTATGGCGCCAAATTCTACGCGTCAGCGTTATTTACTTATAATTGAAATATCAAAAAATATTTTTCACAATTTGCATGTTTTGAACTATTTAGGATGTTTTATTTAGATATATAATATTAATATTGTAGTATAGTGTAGAGTATAATGTCAATATAATGCCTTCGTACTATAATAATATAAATTCTATATATGCATGCAATGCAAGTATTTACATGCATTAACCTCAAAATGGCGTTTGTGTGTATGTAAGTTATATTGTAAATACTAAATAAATAATTTTTTTATTAATGCTATTTGTCCAATACTACTTAAATAATATTATTTTTTCTTTTAAATGAATATATATTTAATATTTAAGAATGAAGGGTCAATAATTTTGAATATGGTTTATATATGTTTTTCAATATGGTATAGATATTATTTTTACCTATTCTCCTCATATTCGGAATACGGGCGTAATATGGAAAAATGTTAAGCAAATCATATAAGCTAAATATCATATTCCCGCATTCGTCCCTCATTACGAATCTGAGCGGAATATGACCGAATGTTAACAAAATCATATTAGCTCAATATTAGAAAACAATATTTAGCTTACATAAAAAACATATTCAGCTCATATTCGTTTCTACTAGGGTATTGGTTTCTGAATTCATACTTATGATTCAAAAACGATTGTTTTAAAGTCAACAATTTTGCAAATTCAACAACCTTTCTAAATTTGTATCTACTTATTGAAGAAACTCCGCACTGAATTTCTATTCTCAAATAATTATTTTAGTCAATTTATAGTTTTACACAAGCACAAATTTATCAAACTTTACTCTAAAATTGTATCTACGTGTTGAGAAATAACTTCGCACTGAACTAATAATATCTATTCTAAAACAGTTATTTCACTAAATTAATTTATCTAAACAACTTTTGATCTAAATTTGTATCTACGTACTGACAAAACACTTTGCAATGAACAAATAGCATGAGAAGTTGTAGACGAGATTTCAATTGATTCTCCAGTGACTTTCACAAAGAAAAAATAATTCCCCAAATAAATGTCCAAAAAAATAGTAGTAAAATCTAAAAATAGTTCTTTTTATTAAAAACTTTTTATCACAATTATCGAAGACCAAAAACTTATAGATTAAATTACAATATTATAATCAATGGCTTATCAATGGATATAATATTTCCACCACCTAACTTTCTGTATGTTGATTGCATTTCCGTATGTGTATAATTGCTCCGCAATTATAATTGTGATAGTTCTTTTGTCCTTCCACGCAAGACGTGTAATATTATTTTTTCTATAAGCTATAGTTTATTTTTCCTCTGAAAATTTTGTTTTACGAATGTCGATAAATGAGATGGAATTTCATCTTTACCAAATCCTCTGCTAAAGGAATACTAGTATAATATCTATCGGTATACATAACGTTTTTTTTAAACTTCTTTATTTATTCAAATATACATTTATAATTTTACATTACATTGCATAGAATTTACAATATATTATATAAATAATAACCAAAATTTTCATTCTTCCTTTTAATTTCTTCTTGTCTTTTCAACCTTAAGTTCTTTTCAATTATTGTGGCTTTTTCTATTCCTTCTAACAAATTGTATAGAACGCCAGATAGGCGCCAAACAAAAGTATTAAGTATATCGTTTGGTCTATTTTTAATATCAAATTTTAATAATTTGTTATTGTCTTCTATCATTTCTTGCTGATTTTTTCCAATTTCTTTCTTAACCAATCGCATACCTTAATTTTTTGTCCACATTCAGTTAAGTAGTAGTTAATATTATCTTTCTTCATACATTTTAAACACATTACCGAATCAGACAATTTTATATAACACATTTTTCAATTTAGCGCATTCATCAACAATTTTATAATTCGAACTTTGCCATTCCGTTGAAATATTTTTATTCCTTACATTTTTCCAAATATTTTCCCAATTGAACTCGGATCTGTCTTTAATTATTTTAGGAATATGTTCTGTAATTAATGTATTATAAATTTGTTTTGTCGTTATTTCTCTATAAAACCATTCTGGGTTGTTGGCTATTACTTCCAATCTTTTTTCAATAGCATGTGGTGAATTGTTTTGTTGTGACCATAATTTGATAAATTCACTATTAATATTATTAGTTTTATAGTATTTTACTATTTGTCTTAACATTAACTCTTCACTTTTTTCTTCAGTATCTATTAAACTCAGACCTCCTTTTGAATCATTTAATCTTAATTGTTTTCTATTTATTCTTATTTTATAATTATTTCACAAGTAGTAACCTATTAATCTACTTTTTGTGCATCTAAGGTTCTCATAGTAAGCGCTTGGGGTATATACCATAATTTTGAAAGCACATAATAATTTACATGCCAAACTTTTTGAATCAAATTTAATCTCCTTGACAATTTTATGTTCAAAGTTATCCTTATTTTATTTATTATTATTTCCCAGTTTTCATTAATCATTTCTTTTAAATTATTGCTTTCTCTGTCTCTTTTGTTACCAATTAAACGGAAAGTTGATTTTTGTTTATTAATCATGGAACCCGAAATACTGCAAAATTTTTCAACTATATTTATTGCTATTAATTCTTCTTCATTATTTTTAACTAATATGGATACGTCGTCTGCGTGTGCTAAAACTTTAATCTTTTTTTGCATTATTTGTAATCCTTTTAATTCCCTCGATAAATCCACAAGCAATGGATCTAAGGCGATCACAAACAAAATCATCGAGAGAGGACATCCTTGTCTTACTGACCTACCAATTTTGATTTCATTAGATAAATAACCATTTATTAATATTTTTGACGATGCATTCTTATATAAGTTTTTTATACATTTGTTAAATTTTTCTGGTACTGAAATTTTCTCTAAAACTTTAAATAAATATTCATGCGATAACATATCAGAGGCCTTTTGAAAATCTATATTTATTAAGGCAGCACTTTCATCTGTTTTTATTATTACAATATATGATTAGGTTTCTGATAGTTACAAGGTTTTCAGTTATATTTTTTTCATCTACACAACATGCCTGTCCTTTGTTTAAAATTGGTTGTACGCTGTCCTTTAATATATTGGCAATTATTTTGCACAATAGTTTCGTATCTGTATTCAAAAGTGTTATCGGTCTAAAATCTTTCGTATTTTTGCATTTTTAATTTTGGGTATTAGTATTATTACACCTTCAACAAAATCTCTATTAATCTTTTCTGGGTTTTTTAGATATTCATTTAAAATTTCAGCCAAAGTCGGTGCAATCTCATCTCTATATTTTTTATAAAATTCATAAGGAATACCGTCTATTGCTGGCGTTTTATGTGTACTGGAGTTTTTTATAGCATTAGTGTTGGTTTCTCATTAGAAATAAGATTTATGCTTTGGTATATTACCAATGAAATGCGTATTATAATTTATAATAATGGTTTATTAACAGTTTATGTACAGAGATATCTTATCGCGACAACTACCCGGGACCGACTGCCTGTTCTACCACCCGTACGCACCATCCGGCACGACCCTTAACATAGCGACGTTGCCATACGCTTACAGTACTCCCCCTCTAGTGACGAAGTTCACAAAAATCCGGCCTGCGAAAAATCCGGAAACCGAACTCGGCGTCCTCGTCTCGTTGAAGAGTTTGGTTGTGCAATTGGCTCAGGCTCTGTCGGGCTCAACGGCTGAGATCTGCTGTTGTTATCAGATTCCAGCCGGATTGTTTGCGGAATCTCATTAGACTGCGACGGAACGGATTCAGCATTTTCTTCTGGCGCTAGTGTGCATGCTGGTTTCATACGGTCGATAGATATGGTGACATTTTTGCCATGCATACACACCACAAAAGTCTCTGCAGATCTGGGTTTCACCTCAAAAGGACCCTCATAAGAAAGTCTGCAGAAGTCTCTTTGGGCCATCGAATGAAAACGCTCTCCGCAGTCATTAAATCTTTAAAGACAAACGTTATCTTCTGGCCATGTCGCGTTCCATTGGTGGGGCATATCTTTTGCATGTGGTTACGCAGGTCATTCATAAAGTTTCTTTCGCCGTAATAACTCGTCGGTGTTACGTGTAGCATTGGTCCAGGCAATCGCAAGGCTTCGCCATATACCATTTCCGCAACAGTAGCTTGTAGATCCCCTTTCCATGCTGCACGAATTCCTAACATAACCGTCGGTAATATTTCTGTCCATCTTTTACTGCTATGGCATCTAATAGCTGCTTTGAGCTAGCGGTGGAATCTTTCAACCATCCCATTGGCTTTGGGATGGTATGCCGTAGTCTTGTAATGACTCGTTTCAAGCAGCTGATTTAGTTGACTGAATATCCGTGACTCGAACTGCCTTCCGTGGTCTGACGTTAGCCGCAGCGGTATACCAAATCTTGCAATCCAATTAGAATAGAAGGCTCGCGCTACGGTGGAGGCTTCTTGATCTCTAATTGGAATTGCTTCCGGCCATCTAGAAAATCTGTCGACGCATGTCAGGCAATACCGATATCCTTCTGACAATGGTATTATCACTATATCAATATACACGTCCTCAAATCTACTCGATGAAAGTTCAAATTGTCCCGTTGGCGCCTGCACGTGCCTACAGACTTTTGTCCGCTGGCATGCGACGCAACATCCAGCCCACTCGCGGCAATCCCGTTTGATGTACGGCCACACATATCTCTCTGTAACTAGTTTGATCGTAGCATTCATACCAGGGTGTGACAATCCGTGTAAGCTATCAAACACCGCCCGCCGTAACTTTGTTGGAATATACGGTCTAGCTGTTCTCGTAGAGATGTCGCACAAAACTGACACGTCTTGGTCCTCAAATCGAATAAGTTTCAGTTTGAGTGACGTGTTGTTTTCGGTGCGCAACTTAGCTACTTCTTCATCTAATCTCTGCTCTGCTGCTAATAACTTCATATCTGTTCCGGCACTTCTTAGAGACTCCTCCCGCGATAATGCGTAGGCGACAACATTTTTCTCTCCTGATATATGACGGATATCGGTCGAAAATTGGGCGATAAAGTCCAAATATCGGAAGTGACGAGGCGAGCACTGACTATCCTTCTTGACAAACGCGAACACTATTGGTTTATGGTCAGTAAAAATTGTAAAAGTTCTTGCCTCAACCATGTGACGAAAGTATTTCACCGCTTCATACACTGCAAGTAGTTTACGATCGTAAGTTGCGTATTTTCGTTCCGTTGTGCTCAGTTTTTGCGAAAAGAATGCCAAGGGTTTAGCATTAGCGTGTGGGTGGGATAGTAGGCGTGCTTGAGCCAGACTCTCCTTACACGCCTCAAAAGCAGCTGACGTATGCGCTGTCCACTCTACCGGGGTTTTGCTCTTCGGATCTCCACGCAGAAACTCATTTAACGGTGCTTGAATTTGAGCGGCATTTGGTATGAACCTCCTATAAAAGTTTAGCATGCCCAAAAACCGCCTCAGCTCTTGCATTGTCGCTGGCTTTGTGAATGTCCTAATAGCTTCTACCTTCTCTGGCAAAGGGCGAGTACCCTCAGCCGAAACCTCATATCCCAAAAACTTTACACTTGTTTGGCCGAACACACATTTAGCTGGATTTATTACCACTCCAAATTCCAGAAGTTTACCAAACAGTATCTCTAGGTGCGCATATGTTCTTTCTCGGACGACGAAGCTACAAGAATATCATCGATGTAGGCGTAACAAAAATCTAACCCTTGCAACACCTCATCGATAAATCTCTGGAATGTTTGCGCGGCGTTGCGCAATCCAAACGTCATGTACGGAAATTCATATAGTCCAAACGGCGTTGTAATAGCGGTTTTCACAATATCTTCTTCCGCCACCGGAATGTGGTTAAACGCTTTCACCAAGTCTATCGTCGAGAATATAGTTTTCCCGTCCAAGGCTTGGGCGAAATCATGAATATGACGTACCGGATATTTATCGGGCTTCGTTCGCGCATTCAAACCTCTATAATCGCCACATGGACGCCACTCATCACACCCTTTTGGAACCATGTGTAGCGGGGCAGCCCAACAACTTTTCGATGGACGAGCCGTTTCTAATTTCAGCATAGCTTCTAACTCCTTTCTAGCAGCAAGGAGTCTGTCCGGAGCTAATCTCTGCGGTTTTTGAACCACCGACGGTCCAGGACTAGTTTCTATATGGTGCTGCGTCGCGTGCTTGCGTAACCTAACAGCGCCGTCTGGTCGTGTTAAACCAGGAAACTTTTCCAGCAACTTATGGTACGCCGTTGAACCTGTTACCACCTTTATAGCATCCGTTACTTGACGATTTTTCACATCCGCAATCAAACTGTAGTATGAGAGAAAACCTACACCAATTATTGGTTGCGTAACGTCTGCTATAATGAAGTTCCATGACAGGTCGCGACGTAGCCCAAGGTCAACCACCATTGCCACCGTACCATAGGTTGCAATCGTCGTGTTATTTGCTGCGGTTAGCTGGTATGCAATCCTCTTCCTATTTGGATTGCATAATAATGAGCGCGGAAACGCTGAAACGTCGGACCCCGTATCAATCAGGTACGACACCTGACTCTTTCTGTCACATAGGCAAACACGGCGGCTTATCTGTCTCTCTGGGCGTAAATCGTTTGCCGCTAATAACGGTGGCCCACTGAGTTTTCCGAACGCAAATCGCACGGCGATCAGCATCTCGTTGCGTTCCGACCAAACCGTCGATGATCTTCGCACAGCGTTCGTACGCGCTCTTTCGAACCTGACCGAGCGCTCGCGGGCGTATGCGATCTGCGCCTACGACGAAGGGATGTTGTAGTAAAAATCATCCTCGTGCTACGATGTGCTTGCAATCGCCATTGTTGTTTTACCCGATGCTGTCTACAATTCCATAATTCGGTCGGCGGCTTTCGCATTCAAATCTTTGTCAGATATTAACGCTTGCACATGCGTACGCAATCGCGACGACCACATTAAGTGTAGCATTTCTTTTGAAACAGCTGAACCCGCTAATGAGCATAGGTGCCGGAAAACTGTGATGGGGATCCATTACCCATTTCCTGACCTTCCAACAACTGGCGTAGTTTTGTTTCATAGAGATATCTTATCGCGACAATTAACCGGGACCGACTGGCTGTTCTGTAATCCGTACGCACCATCCGGCACGACCCTTTGGCGACGTTGCCATACGCCTACAATGGTTTAATTACAAATTTATTATATATTTACTATATTCAAGACCCTATCTACTGTTTTTAACTTAATTTATAGAAACTAAAATAGATGACTTTACTGTGCCCAATATGAACTTACGAATCCTTCGTTCAAAATGAAGAAATTGACTCTCTTATCTCAATAATACCAGTTAATTTGAAACGTTTGGCAGTAAAGTCAAATAAAATTATATTTAAATAGTTTTTTGTACAATCTAATAAGTTTTTTCTTATTAAAAGTTTGAAATGAAATGATTTTCAAATTGCGCTTTGGTGCGGCTTGTGTCCCACGTTTAGAATCACTATAGTTCATCACGTTTGAATGCTGAAAACACTAAATCAGCGTAAAACACATCTTTTCTAAATTTACCCCTCGTTGTCGCTACGAAGCTCTTCCAGACTGGCGCTGTATAGTTTTATTATTGTTATCCATTGCTTTTGTATTGTATCTTGTCATTGGAATTGGCTTATTTTTCCGTAAGAAATTGTTCATCACTTTACTCAAGTTTTTAATAAAGAATATTATGAAGATTAGACTGGCGCTGTATAGTTTTATTATTCTTATCCATTGTTTTTATTGTGTCTTGTCATCTGAATTGGCTTATTTTCCTGTAAGACATTATTTATCACTTTTACACCAGCTTTTAGTAAAGAATATTATGAAGATTAGACTCGCACTGTTTAGTTTTATTATTGTTATCCATGGCTATTTTATTGTATCTTGTCATCTGAATTGGCTTATTTTCCCGTAAGACATTGTTTTTCAGTTTTACACCAGTTTTTAGTAAAGAATATTATGAGAGATTTGGAAAAATAGCATTTAAATTTTATTTAGTGTAGCTGCAATTAAATTATTTAAGAACATTCTTTTTAAGAGTTTCTAATAGTTTTAATTTAATATTGTCTACAGTGCATAGTCTATGTATGAAATGATGTAATACTTGACAACATTTATGAAATAATAAAAAAAAATATTGTCACTAGAGCCTTCACAAAATTTTCTGTTTTTGATTTCTTCATAGAGCACCTCTATATTCGAGTGAACCACAATTGTCATCACCTTCACAATTGGAAGCTGAATGACGAGATGAAGAATTATTTGTAATCAATCTTCTATAGTAAGATATTAAAGACTAAGGATTTGGTTTCTTATTAGATACACCTTGCCTTTTTGTTCTGACAAAAGAGTTTTCCAAGAAATCCTGATTAAAATTTTGGGTACGCAAATAATTAAACCCATTTATTAATCGGATTTTTTCTCAAATATGTTCCAATCTAATCGGGTTAATATCAAACACTATAATTAAATGTATTGTATTCAATGAAACATTTTAAGGCACATTTAGCCTATGGCAGGAAAATTATTAATTCACTTCGGTCAAAACTTACGGAACTAATAAGTGACATTACGTAAATTTTCTTACTCAAATAAACTTTAGCTTTTTTATCTAAGATCTATATTTATTAATTGTGGTTTATTCAGGTTATCAAAAGAAACTATCGCTAACGAATATGGTTTATTTAGTCGATAATAATCTATGACTGTTCTAAAGCTTGAGTAGTTAATATGATATTCAGTTGTTACGGGAGCACCCACAATTTATATTGTATTTTCGTTCTTGGATAAATTTGTAAATTAATCGACTATACAATACATTGGGATTTGGAATGTATATTGGCTTTTTATTTTTTAAATTTTATTACCACAGATGAAAGTTTGTTTCATGACTTACATTTTAATGGTAATTAAATACGAATAGTAACAATGTAATTTTTTGGCGGCAGTGAGGCGGAAAAAAATCTCTTGCTTATTCTTTTTCTTTTCCACAATAATAATATTACTACTTACTGATCATGTACCTGCTACAACATAAATTTTGTTATAACTATAAGTTATAAAACATGTATTATCTCTATATTTTTGGATTCGCACAGACACTAACAAAAGTCACTTATTACACTAATTATACAATAAAACATAACTCCCTATTTTTTTACGAAGAACAACTCGTACGGTTGATTAAGTTATCTAAAACAGCTTAGCAGGACTAAGTTGTTTTATTAATTAATCCACCGGTAATGTTCAAATCCAATATCAGGAATGCCGGCGAACCCAGGTCAAAATTCCTGTATTTGGTCAGCTAACGTTGTTCGGAGCCCTGTCTAGACTTTACAATGTTTTCAGTAATAGTTTTCACGTTTAGTTCGAATTTCAGAGATGCCGGCGAACCCAGGTCAAAATCTCTGTATCTTTTAATTAAATGCGTTACGAATGAAGAATTAAAAACTGACTCACTTTTTAACAGGAATACTGTGCTTTTTATACAAAAACGTCCACCCTGATTTTCGGTGGGGGATTCAATCAAATTTGTTCGTCACAGTATTTCTGTTACTTTTTCTTGTTCCCCGTAAGCAAAAATTATTCAATCTCCATCGCACTAATGGGAATCTTTGAAATATTTTTTGCTTCTAGGATTCCTACAACTCGGCTATGCGCTAGACTCTATAAGATTTCATCTTATAATCTCGCGTATTATAAGATTTAATTATTTTAAATTTAGAAATGCGTTATTGCTATGTTCTCGGACAAATTCTCAATTTTTTTTTTTTTTGCAATATTGAAGCTTGTTAAACAATATTTAAATAAATTAATATTTATTTTATCAGGAAATTCTTCGAACAACAGTTTTTACCAGAATTTGACTGACGACAAAATTAGCTTTTACGGCCGTATTTGATAAAATATCTAGAAAATAATCGGTTGTTGAGAAATGCTTGGCGGGCCGCGGGTTGTCATCCTTGATTTACATTAACCGAGGGCGCATCTAAAGTTGATCGGGGGCGCCATGGCGCCCGCGGGCGCCGCGTTGCCGACCTCTGCGCTAGAGACTCGAGCGTGTTTGTGTTTAATTTCTGTCAACAGATACACTCAGTGCTGCAAGCCTCAGCATAGCTTCAATACATTTGTTAACTAAACTAATCATATAATATTATTTAAATAATATGCACGCTACAGTTATTATTTTTTGGCCTTCTAATTTGTTTTCCAATTCTTCAAGTAAAGGATCTAAACGGATCTTTCAATTTTTACATAATCAGATAGATTTCCATTTATTTGTAATCTTGAGTTTGCGTTTTTACTAAGATTCATTATTGCTTTCGTTATTCTATCAGGAATTGATAATTTTTTAATTCTTGCAGCAAAGGCAGTCCAAGACTTTCTTAAAATCTATGTTTATCATAGATGCTTTTCATTATAGATTTAAAAACGCAATTGGTCTATTACCTTCGGCATATTTTGCATCTTTTTTTCGAAATTAATATTATTATCTCTTCATTAAATTTTTTATTTATTTTTTTCGGTTTGTTTAATAACTCATTAGATATTTTAACCAGGAAAGGTGTTAAAATATCCTCATACTTTTTATAAAATTCGTATGGTATGCCAACTGTCCCAGGTGTCCTGTGCTTACTGCTCGTCTTGACCGCTTTCCGTACTTCTTCCGAAATTATTCTTTTCTTAATTATTCATTACAAATAATGCTAATATTTTTATATTTCATAAGTATGACATCAATTTCCTTATAATCTATTAGTTTTTTTTGTAGAAATTTTTGTATGATTTTCCATTTCAACAATTATTTATTTAGAATTCTTTTTAACAAATATTTTTTTAATAAATAACAATTTAATGAATTTTCTTTCTCCATTTATTTTTTCCTCTGCTCTTCTTCTGTAATTTTTTCGGTCTTTGATCTTATTTTAGTTCCTTCTTTAGTTTTCTAATTGTGGCTTTTGTTTCTTAAATTATTTCCCACATTTCACCATTATTATTGTGATTTATAATTGCCTCATTTAATGTTCATTTATTATTCCTTTTTCATATATATAATTTGTTAATTTTTTTTCTTTTGGATATCAACAATTTTATCTATTTTGTTTTCTTTATTATTATTCACTTTTGGTTTATTTTTCACTAAATCTTTCAATCTCTCTCCTTTTTTTGAATTTATCGTACATTCTTTTTTCATGTGGTTTGTTTCTCTACATTTAAAGCATTTTTTTAGTTGTCCTTTAATTATTATCATTGTATTTTTTCCATTCACTTCAATCATGTTTTCTACAATTTCCAGTGTAGAAATTTATTATGCCTTCTCCTGTCCCTATATCTTCGTGATACTTTATTATTTTGCCATACTCTGACATTATTTTCCGTATTTGTTCTTCTGATGTCTCCCATTAGAAGGAGAAATTAATCCTTCAATTACCTTGAAATTAAATAGACGTGTGTGTTTTTTGGTTTAACACACTCCGTTATATAGTTATTATAATAACTGTTTCAATATAAATGTATACCAGGAAAGCCTGGATTGTTAACTTGTTTATTTTGTTATGCAATCTATGTGTTCACTTCAAAAGTTTAACACAAACTGTTGATTGGAATCGGAAATATTCTGCTTAGAATTTTTGGAAGGAATATCGGTTTGAAGTTTTATATTGTCAATATGTGTTCGAATGTAATAAAGTGGTGATGTCTGGCATTACAAGACAGACATGTTTCTTAGAATGGCACTAACTATTATACGTTTGCGACCCATACAATTAGAACAGAGATTTAATCTTTTAATTGCCGACCATCTTTCATCTAGGTTTAATTGTAGAAATTGTGAGCAGTTGAAAATGTTATGATTTTTCTTGCATAAATAACATTTAAGGAATTTGACAGTGCTGGTTATGTGAATATCATAAACATAACTTTGATATTTTTGAACTTGTAATCTTAAATTGTAATGATTCTCTATATGAAAGATATTTGCTTTGAAAACAATTCTCCAACTTTTCCTGTAATTTTGTATCTAATTTTGATAAGGCGCTCGATGTTTTAGTAAGAAATCTAGGTCTGGAAGATTTAATACTTGTACAACCTTGTCAAGTTTTTGAATGAAATTATGCAACTGCGACTAGTTTCCTTGATAGCGATTATATTGGTATTTGTTTATCAGTGTATTCCATAAAATTAAATAATTATTGGAATTTGGTAGTATTGTATTGAAAATTTTAAGTACATGGCCTTTTAATGCGCACATTAAATAATGAAATTTAGATATCGAATCGAATCCGGGATTCTCGTGAATAAATATTTTAAATGTTTCGTAAAACAGTACAGGGTGCGGTATTCGTCATTCGCTCAGGTTGCGCTGGAAACTTTTTCTGTTGTAGCACTGAATTGAATTTTCTGGTTAACGGTAGAGGAGCAGGTGCCGGAAAATAGGCATTTTGTCTGGTTCTTGGCTTTCAGTTGTTCTCTTTTAGCTCTATTTTGGAGTAGTTTCGGACAAGATTTGAAATTTATGGGATGGTTACCGAAACAATTAATGCACCGCGCTGGTTTTGTTTCGGTTTTGGGGCAGCTGAACCCCTCGTGGGTTTTTGTACATTTCACGCTTTTATTCTGAAGGTTGCAGTAAGAGGAAGTGTGACCAAAATTTTGACAGTTGTAGCACTGTATAATATTTCCATTTGATCTATATTTATCCCATTTGACTGCGAACTCTGCTAAGTGTTTTTTGTTTCTAGTACGAGCTATATCCTGTTCATGATG
The DNA here is from genome assembly GCF_003426905.1 of Ctenocephalides felis. Classification (NCBI taxonomy): domain Eukaryota; kingdom Metazoa; phylum Arthropoda; class Insecta; order Siphonaptera; family Pulicidae; genus Ctenocephalides; species Ctenocephalides felis. The sequence goes on from NW_020538583.1 coordinate 164,847, forward strand.
GAAGAAAAGTACAAACATTGGTAGTTTGATTTTTTCACCTAATACTTTAGTTTTAGTCATCTGTATAACTTTCTCAATTCTGCAGAATTCCATAATCAGTCCTTGATATATTTCATCACTTGTCACGTAAGGTGAATTACGGCAGCAACAATCTTTATAAACTCAGATCCTTTCTGTGGAAATATGTAAAATTTCTTGTTATCTTGTTTCAAACTTTCGTACACTTTTTTGTAGTACCCTTCGTTGTACGTGGTGATTCTGTGGTGCAATTTTCCTTTGTATTGCACATGCAATTTGTCCTTAGACTGTTACGCGAGGTGATCAACATAATTATTTTTTCCTAAATCATCTAATACTACAATTATAGGCGTTGTTTTATGGGTAAATTGTATTTCTTTTTTGGGGTTTTTTTATTTGATCTTCCATTACATTTTTGCTAATCGCGCAAATTTGTTTATATGGGCAAATCGTCCCATAATAGGTATTTAGTACGTTCAGTTGCTGTGCGACACTGTTATGGTCTTGATCCGCCGTCATAATGGCAACGTTATGGGCTAACGTCGACCATAAATTATATAGAACTAATAAATATTATAAATAGTTTTTAAAACTTCACCTCGTAACATACTCGGAAAAACTTCACTTTTAAATTTACAGGAATTAAAGATATTCTGGGCGATGCGAACACTACGGCTGCTCGGGCATTCAGTTAATTCAAATTTAATTCAGTGTTATTTAATAAACAGTATGCATTTTTGATTGTGAAAAGTCGCCGACTATAATTATCGTTCTGTTGAAGTGAAATTATTTTATGAAAACTAGGAATTTATTGGAATTTTTCTTTAAAAGTTAAACAGCTTTTACGAAATTGACTAAAAATCATATTACGGTTTATAGCATTAGTGCAAGAATTAATAACAATGAATTGTTTTTTATCTGTATGTATTAAAACTACGAGCCAATGGTTATTTTTTATTTTTTGATATATTGAAATTTAAAGAAAAATACAATTTATTGCATTTATATATGAATAAGCGACGCGATCCGAGCCCATACCATGTCTGGAATGGAATGATTCTAAGATTAATTAATTAATTAGATTCTAAGGTATTAAATGAGGAGGCGAGTTTCAATGTGGGACCTTTTACAAGTTTATGTCTTGTGTCATAATAAATACATTTGGGATTTGGGTTTAAATTAAACAGACTAGCATTATTTTTCATAACACAGAGGGTGATTAGGAGAATAATGCATGGAACGGGTATAATCTTGTGCTCGTGGAAAAAAGGTCGACAAGCGGTAGTGGACGAAAGGGAAAACATAACTCTGATTGTTTTTTTCTGTAATTGAAAAACTGACGTTACTAACGATGAAAACCCCCAAAATTGAATGCCGTAAATTACATTTAAATAAAAATATGAGTCATAAATTGTGAAAAGGCTGTGGGTAATTCCACTATATATATTCTTCTAAAACAACTCAATAATATATAATATTATTTATTACATACATACAATAGCTAAATACAGTAGTGTATGTGATTAGTATTATTGCTGTGTCTTGAACCTGGATTTAATCTTCTTCCGGGTCCTAGAGGCTGGTCCGTTCCCAACTGCGGCGAATGCGATAAAGAGATCGTTTAAACTACGTACGCGCGTTTTATACCCTGGTATAACCTACCCTGTAATCCCCACTAGTTTACCGGCCGGTTGTGCGTCTCACTCTTGCGTGGTATATTACAGGCGCCATCTTGTGGTATTGAGGTTCATGATATATTGGGTGCGCCATCTGGTCGCCACAAGGCTCTCCTTACTTACTTTAATTTTTAAATTACAAAGCATAAAGCAGGTTTTTGATAATTTAGGATTCAAAGTGTTAATAATGTGATCCCATATCATATTGTTACTAGTATTTATACCAAGAAATTTTGTATTATTCAAAAAATCGTAAGTGTTATTATTGAAGATGTACGGGGAAATATCTCGACAAATTTTATTATTATTATTAAATGAAATTAATTTTGTTTTGTTATTATTCAATACAAGATTATTGTTAGAAACAAATGTTACCCCGTTTCGAGTTAAATGAACACATTGTGATCTGTCATTAAGATACGGCTTGACCGACTTTCTAATTTATTGAAAAGGCCTTGCTTTTTCAAGAATCGTGTCTGCCAATCTTGTTCCCGTTAAAAAAAAGTTATTCATCTGTATTCCGTTTAAGGCTACTTATATATTTGTTCTGAATATTTTTAACCTTTCCGTATTTACATAGATGCCCGGGCTTAGGACCGGCAGCAGTGCGCAAGGTTACGTCTGCAGGCGGAGTTATTAGATAGGGACATTCATTATTTGTTCTTATTCTGTATAGCTCGAGCTTTCACTCATTGCTATGTTGCATCTATTTGATAATTGATTATTCCTCGAGTTTTAAATATTAAGCTTGTGTTGTGCAGGACCTTTGGCCGTCAGTGGACTGACGTTTCCATCCCTAACCACGTGGAGGCGGTCCTGCCTTTCTAGCTTTCGATTTATAGGTTCTAATTTTGGTTTTACACTGCATTTCTGGTCTTAATGGCTTGTTTTGCAAAAGCAACAAGCCCCATATAATTGACTTTACTTTCCAGGTACACATCAAGGTTTGTATTCCCTGCTATTTAAAAAAAAATTTAGCTAGAAGAAGAATGCATTTACGCACACCGGTCGCCAGGTTGACCAGGTAGTGTGGGACTCGACCCGAAGGCAATACCCACTAAACCTAACTCCTAGTATTGCGTTCAGAGGTGTTGAGCTAGTATTTTTTTGTCGGAACGCTAAAATTAAAAATCGGTTCTCATGTTTGTTCCGGTTCCGTTCGAAAAGGAAAGAAACAAAATATATTACAAAACCAATTTTGTACACATATATGTATGTTTATTAGAAATATGGAAACCATTAATACGAATTAGTTGAATTATAACTTATAAAATTTAATTATTAAATCATTTTCTGTATATAGCGATTTTAAAAAAAAATGCCGGAACGCGTTTCGGCCTAAAAATGATTTGCCTGAACGACGTTCCGGCGCGTTCCGGTTCGACAAAACTACTGATTGTGCCTGATGGTTGTTGTGAGTAGGCACCACGCTTAATATCTGACATGAGTCTTAGGATCTAACCGAATCTTGTATGACGATGACTAGTACACTTCGACCACCTACCAAACCCATCAGTCCACCTATAAGAACTCTGGTTGAAACTATTTTGAGTTCATCTTTCTTTAGATTTTTTTCTTCTACTAGAAAACTAGCCACACTCCCTGTTGGTTAATGTTATTGTATTAATTTTAACATCAGTCGTATTGTATTTCAATTTAATTATATCGATCAGATCCTGATAATATCGTATTTTTCGATTGTGCGCTGATGCCATATCGGTGGAGCCCCCAAAAACTTAGGCATCTAGGAGAAAAGCCCGGTTGTCTTGAATCGCTATTAGGTCTGGTTTCCTATTTCCTTGAATCGATTTAAGTGGTGGTTCAGCGTAGACTTGAGCATGATTTTTCTCCAACGCTTTCTTGAGATAATTAACGACCGCGTTATGTCTATCGATCCTAGATTTGTGACTTCTATGGCAGGTCTGCAGAATATGATCGAGCGATTCCGGTTTATTACAACCTGCTCGACATAACCTGTCTTCCTTCCTACCCCTTGTTGTCCTGCTTCTTGTAGATAGAGCGTTAAATCTTATTTTCATGCTGTTGATATAATCTTTACCTGTTAAGAGTCTATTTTCCTCTACGACCCATCGATGTTGTTAGGGAAATTTTCTAGACTTACTTAGTGGGTATTACGTCTACCGAAGAATGGAGTAAGCGGGCCCACCTTTATCTATTTGTTTTGATGATGTTATGGTCGAATTTGTATCATTTAATTTTTTCTCACATTGTGCAACCTCTAGTTGAAGAAAGTTGCTATCTGGCATATCCAACCTTTCCAGTCTCGCGACTAATTCACTATTAAAAATTGCGCCAACCAAATCTAAATTACTACTGTCACCTGAATTGAATGAAACTCGGTTCCCAAATATGGACCCTGTTGATCTGCTAATCACACGTAGCTGCGGCAGTACAAAGTTGGTTGTAGCAATTACTCTCCTTATCAATCCATCATCACTAAATTTTAACAAATGAATTAGTAACTGAATTATGAATAAATATCAAAAAAAAAATTCTAAATAATTCAGAAATAAATGACGGGTTGTAAAATTTTTCGGTCGCCCAGATGATCGACTCAATGACTCGTAATTTTAGCAGTGTTGACCAAAGTAAAAACGCAAAACTTGAGAATCAAATTATTTCCTTTTGATGAGGAAATTGATTTTTGGATTAATTTTATATAAAATTATGTAGTAAACATTGTAGTAAAAGCAAAAAATAATACTTCTGCTTTCTTCAAATTAAATTGAATTAATTTATTTATTTTATATAAAACTTAAATTTTTCTTCTCCTATTTCCATTCGAAAATTAATATTATATCAATTATATAATTGTGTAAAAGTAATAATATAATACTAAATATTTTTTGCTGCAAATACTATTGATATCACTGATAAATTTTGAATTCTAAAGTGCTATTATTTCAGGCTATGGTAAATTCGGATTAAATGTATTTCGTTTCGTATATTTTTTGGTATGTATGTATATTCCTGATTGCCGTCATTCGCGGCCAAAGATTGTCGTAGTTAGAAATATGACCCCTTACTATTCAATAAATTATGCATTTGAGCTATTCACACTTGAACACAATTTCCTTGTTCTGTATCTTCGAAGAAATATTTTTGTATTTTCTGGAAAATACACAATGGTATTATTTTGAGTTTCATACCTAAAAGGTCATAAAACTGCCGGCGAGACGAGAAAGCGACCGCTTCCTTCCAATCAAAAACGCTAAAAACAGTAAACGCTAAAAATATGTCTGCACGAGTTGACAGATTTAATACCAGTTTAGGAAAGTTGGATATGACAAATCCTGTGAAGCAACTCCACTCGGATTCACTCCGAGGGAGGAGTTGTATCGAGTGACAACTCCGGAGTGAGTTACGCATCTCTAATATATATATATATATATATATATATATATATATATATATATATATATATATTACGTTTTTACTCATTCTTCTTTCTTCTAAATCCATCTTCTTCATTTTTCTACTAATGCTATTGCGTCTTCTTCTAATTTTTTTTAGCTTGATACTATTTTTTTTATTCATACATACTAACTTATTCAATTACAATTCTATATTATCATAAAAATTCGTTATTACAATTCATTATTTTATTAGGAAGTGCCTGGAATCGAACCAACGATCTCTGGCATGTGATTCGGACATGCTAATCATGAGCTATGTCCGCCACAATACGTTAGGCATTAGCCACTTACATACGTTTTCTATATGGTCCTCTCCTGTCCTGCCTCCAACTTTCCCAATAAAGAGTTGCTGAAATAATCATGAGCATAAAGTGGGCATTTTGCATACATAAATACATGCACTCATATATATAGTCTATATTTATATATACACAGATTTATAAATATTTACTATATTTTAAATAGAGGAGACTGACATATTCTGTGCAGAGCTCTGTATTCTCTTTCAGTCGCTGATCCATCGCTTTAACTCATCAAGAGTCTTTAAAGGCAGGATTAGGTCCACTTGATTATGCAACGACATGTTAATTGTCGTTGCCTGAGTGATCGGGTTCTGAACATCACTAATGTATCGTAGTATGACAGCCATACTATCATTCAGAGCATCTACACTAACTATAATAATAGTATTCAATATAGTTATTGAATTAATTATATAAAATAATTAATAACTAACCCTACAATCTTGATTGTTTAGCAGCATAATCTGCTGTCATCTCTTTTATTTCCTTGAGCGTTATTTCACTGGAGCTGCTGGTTCCAGCTTCCTGATATTTGCGCTCCACCCTCGGTGACAAATTGTACTCCACTGGGGGAGGGAAATCAAATGCCACCAGAGGTGGCGAATCTAATGCCACCGGTGGTGGCGAATCAAATGCCACCGGTGGTGGTGAATCAAATGCCACCAGTTGAGGCAAATTGTTTTCTGTTACTGGCGACGTGCTATATGAAATAGTCGGAACCTCTGGATTAGCATCCCCGCTGAAGTCAAAACTGCTTTTCAAAATACATTCATACAAGTCATGATTTGGAGCATTTACACAATTCTTGTATTTTACATTTACCTTGTATTTTTGTTCCCAAATTTGTTTCTAAAAATTGGAGATTAACTGTCTCATTTAAATATCCCTTGGCTGCATCTATATTTATTAGGTATTAGTAATCATGTAAAAATTTATGATTCAAAAATTTACTTTTTTATTACCTTCCTCACTTGAGGAATATGAAGTCTCCGAAGTCAGCCTAACAGGCTTACTCTTCTTCCTAAATCCTTGGCCCACATCTTCGTTAGATGTATATTCCTCGCTATCGGCGTGTTTTCTAGCAGAGTTGTAAGTTTCTAGAACAAACGTTAAGGTGAAGCAGTTCTTAAGGTTTTAACCAAATTAAAATTTAGTTCTCACCATAGAAAGCCGTGTCCACGTTATTCGATCTACAGATGCCTTGCGTTTCGCCAAAGCTGTCACGTCTTTCTATCTTGGTGGCCACCACACTTGATCTATTAGATCGCCGTTGTCTTCATTAACTACAATCCATTTAGAAGGCACCTCACAATTCCAACCATCCATACGTAAAACAGCATATTCCTTACTGATACTATATGCAATACCAAGTAAATATTAAGAAATTGAATCATATCAAATCTGTACAAGATATATCATCACACCGCATGCGATAAGTGTGGTTAAGTCTAATTTAGGCTAAAATTTAAGTTATGGTAAATACTAATTCTTTGAACATTGTTATAACAAAAAAAAATTAATAGTGGAAAACAAATATTAATAAAATACATTATCTTCTATATATAAAAAAATAAGTCGGGTTTTCCTTCCTGAAGAAATAACTCCAGAACGCACGAATCGATTTGGACAATTTTGCATTCGTTGGAAGGCTTCGGGCTCCGCAAGGTTTATAGCTAAGAAAATTAGTGGTGCATGGCATCGTGCTCTAATGCAAATTGCTGAAACTTCACGCACCGTAATTAAAATTTGAGTAATAAAATAATCAATAATTGTTTTAAATAATTGCAAATAGATTATCTTCTATATATATAAAAATAAGTCGGGTTTTCCTTCCTGACAAAATAACTCCAGAACTCACGAACCGATTTCGACAATTTTGCATTTGTTGGAAAGGTCTCGGGCTCCGCAAGGTTAATAGCTAAGAAAATTAGTTGTGCATGGCATCGTGCTTTAATGCATGCTGCTGGAAATTCACGCACCGTAATTAAAAATTCAAGTAATGACATTAGTGAGAATTATCAGAATTTTGCTTGGTTAAGTCAACTAGCAATTCTTGTCGCAAAGAATAATGATATATACACACTGAATTTCACCATTTAATCAAAAATTGCTGTCGATTTGGTACCAATGATTCCGACTGGTCTTCCGTTTGACTTCAAACGATTGCAATTTCCAGTTCGCCTTGCGTTTGCAATAACAAGCCGCAAGGCCAATCGCTTAGTGTTTGCGGGATAAATTTCAAATAGATTATTTAGAAAATCATTGTTTTTCACATGGGCAGTTATACGTTGCCTGTTCACAAGTTGGAAATCCGCTTTGTTTGTGTTAACGTCAGACCAAAAAACAAAAAATGTGGTTTGCCAAAGAGCACATCAATGAAACGATTAATTTGCGGATTCACTTTCATTTACTTAGAAAAGTTCAACTAAAAAACAGTTCGATTTTTGTAATCGAAATAAATTCATTACTGTTGTATAATAAAATCCATTTTTTCTTTCCAAATATAAAACAAAAAATTTCTCATCTTTCTCACGAAACCATCTGGTGGCGAAACGGAGTTCGTCGGGTTTGCTAGTTTATATAAAACTCAGAGAACTGATTTCACACACGCGGTTTCGAACGCGATTTTACACGAGGCAACAAAAATTGAAAGCAAGAATTGCACAATCGTGTTGCATTCGACAATTTACTCACTGGGATGACATAATATAACGAATAATGTAATTTATTAATATGTAATGGACTAAAATATAAATATAAAAAAGTAAATATACTCACTAATCCATTATTAAGTGCGGGGTTTCAGAGTTTCACAAGTAATGAACAGGCACAGAATAGAACAATGTTGCCTAAACACAAATCAGTTGCACAAACCTACGCACCCTAATCTTTCTAATTAACTTTACGTTGTAATGATTAATAATAATATAGTTAATAAGTAAATAAGCAATCATATACTTATATCATATCATAATAAATTATACATATATTTAAATCAATAAATTATAATATATATAACAATGTATTCGACAATTCGAGAGAACAGATAATCATGTATTATTCTAATTTGACAGAGTAAGTCATTCTTCAAGATGAGTAAAACTGCACTATACAGCGCCAGAAAAATGATCTCGATTCCATAACCGTGAACTATGAAAATGATTACATGAATTTTATGAAGTTTATCGAATGAAAAAAGGCCGAGGCAGAGTATCCATTTAAATGTCATAAGTGCAATTTTGAAGCGGGTCTTGTCAGCCGTATGAAGTGGCACTTTTATTGCCGGAGAAGGTTTCAAGATTTGGCATCTAAATCCAAACATATTGAGACTGCCATAATCGGCAGGAAAAACACATTTTCCCTTTGATGACATAATTTGAATCGAAGACTCAGACGATTCAGAAGGATTTCTTATGGCAAATTACAAGCTCCAAGTAATTGGAGAAATTTTAACTAAAATATCTAAAGAGATTAAGGCGGAGTAGGGGACGGTGGCTTCGCTGCCGTTCGATCTGCCTTCTGATCGCAATATATATAGATTTATTTTTCAATTTATTGAAAAACATTGAGGGTCTACATCTTATAATTTATGTTGATAAGGTAATGTTAAATTTATATAGTATTATATAAATGCATTGGTAAATATACTTAGCAATAAGTTATGATAGTATTATTATTTTAGTCCCAGAACGATGCAGCAAGCTGGGGCGATTCAATTCTTTAGCACGGTCTCTACTCCAAGGCCAAATAACACTCGGTGTCAAAAACATCAAAATAACTTAAAACGGTTAAAAATTGACCACGAAATGATACTCATCGAAGACTTTCTAATTGCAAATTTGTGCTAATTTGAGATAAAATCGGAAATGTTTTGTTGTTCCTATTAAAAACAGAGTTTTTAAATAAAAAGACTAAAATAGTAGTGATACGAATCAATAACACCGAGCACAGCAAACCATATGAAAGTTAAACTAGTTGTCGTACAGCCATAATATTTTAGTAAGATGTAACTACCGTTAAAAAAATAATAATAAAAATCGTCGAAAAAACTTTTCCTTCGGAAAGCTAACAAGTATAAAGGTAGTACCTATTTTTAATTTTTTCGACTCTTAAATTTAATTTTGCGGGGTTTATGCCAAATTTTGGAATAGTATCGATCTATGCATTATTAAATTTTTACTCACCAGTTTAGGGTTCTTTGGTGACTATCCTCTTTGCACTATTCACACACAATATTTTTACCTTTAATTTCTTGATTTTGAATTGCATGGAAATCCTGCGTTAGGCCATTCCAAAATCAATTCTACAATCTTTGTTTTCTTCTATAATCACTTTTGTTCTATTGCTTCCGAAGTCTAAATGTTCTATCAATGAATATCTGCGATAGACGATCGCGAATTCTATCATACAGAATAAAAGAAGAAAAACTTTATTTCTTAAAATTACAATTGATTTATAAAATACTTCAATTTTATAATATATAATATAATGAATAATGAA
>NW_020538584.1:0-15452 GCF_003426905.1 Ctenocephalides felis
AATATATATATATATATATATATATATATATATATATATATATTCTTATATATAAAAATGGAGCTCTCTTTCAAATGTCCGAATAAAACTCGAAAACGGCTGAATCGATTTGGCCAGTCTTAGTCTTGAAAAATTCGTGCCAATCTAGAGAAAGTCCAAAGGGTGACAAATTATTTCAAATCCGCGTAGAAACTTTACATTTTTAATTTGAAAATTTTTGTTGAAGCGTAATTTAAATAAAACAATAGACGGTGGCAATTACGTGAAATGTCAAACGCTTTTGACAGATGATGTTCAATTACGTTTAATAGAATTTTTACGCGAATATTATTTAATTATGATTATCTCTCTAAAAGATCTCATTTGTATCATTATATACTAATTGGTATTTATAAAACGCTTTCTAGGTTATATTATTTTCTATTTATGTTATTTAAATTCAGAACCTAAATTTGGTATCGATCAAATGGACATTTTGTCGAATAACATTTTCCCAGTTATAATTTCCCAGAATTTATCGAAGAATAGATAGTAATATATGAAGGTCCGGGGTTAAAAAGGTCCACCACCGATGTGTCAAAAATCAGTAAACTTAAGCATTGTTTACAACAGTATTTGAAAGTAGAGGAAAAAGGATGTATAACCAGCTATAACCTTGATTTGAAAACGGTAATCTTTGAAATGGGGGAGATAAACAGTAATCTTTGAAAATTCATAATACAAGTATTTTTTTCCGTTGTTAGTTTTTTTTAGCATTAGTTAAAAATGTAATTATTTTGTAAAATACCTTTAAAATTATAATAAGGCTTTAAACCTGTTTGCCACCTGGCCTTTTTAAGTTACTCCGTCTATAGGGTAAAAAGGTCTAGATAACAAATTTTTGAAAGACATTAAAAAAGCACATTTCTACAATGATGAAGTAGAAGGAAGCCAAAAAGAATCTGAAAAACTTGAAATGTAATCAATAAGTCGAAATACCAAAAAAGACTTGGATTGAATGAATTATACCATGTTTGCTATAGAAAGTGTATAAAACTTCCAGTTTGGCTGTATTGACAAAATATAGGCAAACTAATGTGGTTTATTATTTTTATAATACCTCATTGTATATAGCATTCAAACAGCACATCCTTATACACCTAAAGTATTAATATTTTTGATTCTCTAGAAATTGTTTAGAATATACCTTACTTAGCAAAACAAGTTTGCCGGGTCAGCTAGTATATATATATATATATACATACATACATGAATGCTGAAACAAAGAAATAATACATTGGTAATTTGTGTTGTGCTATACATTTACACAATTAATATATCGTAGACCTAGGTTGCATGCTTGCCCAACAAGCAGAACAAAGCATAGAATACTTGATTTGGAACCATAACGAACATAATTTAGCTCCACGACGCGGACGTTTGGTTAGGTTCGGAGGGTAAATTATTTATTATTTTCAAACCCAATCTTAGAGTTCCATTTCCATTCACTGATGTTATGATGATCCAAATTTCGAATGGTTCTGTATCCCATTTATTTATGTTTCTTCCGTTAGAATCATATTTTCCTTTTCTTATACTTATATTAAACTTCATTTATTACTTTTGCTGGTGGTGCTTTCACATTGTAAAAATCAATCCCTGTATTGTTACTAATATCGTTTTCTCATTGTAAACTTCTTTTTCTGTTCTCAATTTGCTTCGACGATTTTGTGCACCATACAGTATTCGTCTCTGGTTCGAATGTTTCCCAAATATTTGATGTAATCGACGTTTTCTAATTCTTGATTGTTTCCTACCGTTATACTCCATTACGTAACCTATACTCATTTTGACGATTTTGCTCATCTTGTAGGTATATTAAGGTTATACATTATTTTCTGTAGGTTCTATTTGTTATTTTGGATTATATAGTCCGTGTATAATTTGTTATAATTAAATTTTTTTGCGCTGAATTGAATATTGGTTGTTGGTAACATAGCTGAATAATGCTGATTACTTGAATTAAATAAAAGTATGAGCTCTTGTTGTGGTGTCATATTATAGTAATCTTCACTTGAATGTCGATAAACAGTGTAAATATATTGGACGACGTTACTCTTATTGTTAGTTGAACTTCTGAAAAAAACATCTACATCGCGATTAAGAGCTCTTGATAAGTAGTAATGCGTATGGGTATTAGCACATAGTTGATCTGTTGCATGCAATCTAATTTGTCTCTTCAAATCCAAAAACCGAAAACAATCTGTTGTTAATGGATCACAACTACAATCTGATTTTTTGTTAGCACAAACCAACTTTTGACAGAGTTTCATGAAAGGTAAACGCATTTCGTCGTCGAAAACGATAACTGTTCATTGCCGCATATATTATGAGAAACTGCGTCATAAAAACAATTTCTGATTGCGGTGGTCCTTATAATTCTAAAATAATTTTTGAAATCTTTGTGAAAATCCTTGTACACATTTTTATGTTCTATAGCACAAGATTTTATACTATTACTAGCTGACCCGGCAAACGTTGTTGTGCTAAGTAAGGTATATCCTAAACAATTTCTAGAGAATCAAAAATATTAATACTTCAAGTGTATAAGGATGATGTGTTGTTTGAATGCTATATACAATGAGTATTATAAAAACAATAAACCCCATTACTTTGTCTATATTTTGTCAATACAATCAAACTGAAAGTTTTATACACTTTCTATAGAAAACATGATATAATCCAATCCAAGTCATTTTTGGTCTTTCGCCTTATTGATTACGTTCAAGTTTTTCAGATTCTTTTTGTAAATAATACTACTGAGCTTATACAAAATTTTCAAATTTTTGCGAGGAGAGATAGAAAATGAATTAAGTATTTCTTCTTTGACATGCTTTTTGAAAAGTTTCAAGTAACATTCGATGAATTAAAGTATATTCAATAAAAAGTATATATGTAGAGCAGGGTGAGATACAAAGGTCATCTAGACCTTTTTACCCTATAAGCGAAGTAACTTGGAACGGTTAGGTGACAAACAGGTGTAATGTCTTATTTTAATCTTAAATGTATTTTAGAAAACAATTACATTTTTAACTAATGCTACAAAACTACCAACGGAAGAAAATACTTTTATTATGGATTTTCAAAGATTACCGTTTATCTCCCCCATTTCAAAGATCATCGTTTTCAAATCAAGGTTATAGCTGTCCTCTTCATCAGCTGATTCATCTTTTGTCCTCTACTTTCAAATATTGTTGTTAAACAATGCTTAACTTTACTGATTTTTGACACATCGGTGGTGGACCTTTTTAACCTCGGACTTTCATATATTACTATCTATTCTTCGATAAATTCTGGGAAATTATAACTGGGAAAATGTTATTCGGCAAAATGTCCATAATTTAATCATAATTAAATAATATTCGCGTAAAACATCCTATTAAACATAATCGAACATCATCTGTCAAAAACGTTTGACATTGCACATATTAGACACCGTCCATTGTTTTATTTCAATTACGCTTCAACAAAAAATTTCAAATTAAAAATGTAAAGTTTCTACGCGGATTTGAAATAATTTCTCACCTTTTGGGCAATCTCTGGATTGGCACGAATTTTTCAAGACTAAGACTGGCCAAATCCATTCAGCCGTTTTCGAGTTTTATTCGGACATTTGAAAGACAGCTCCATTTTTATATATAAGATAGTTTGTTACAGGATTGTGAGAAAATAAATTTCTAAATTGAATCACAAACTCGTTATTTCTCGATAATATTAGATTTAGCTGAGTTATGAGATGCTCATCACTCAAGTTAGAGTAAGTTAGTTCTATAGCATTTTGTAGAATCATTTCTGTGCGTTTTAAAATAGTCCTAATAGCGTAAGGAATAGCTGTAAAAGCAGTATTAGTGGTACTAATTGAAGTCAGAGCATTAGCAGTAGCGACAGTAGAAGCAGTAGTGGTAGTGTTAGTGGTAATAGTGGTAGTATCAGTATAGTGTTAGTAGCATTAGTGATATCGTCAGCAATCGTTATTGCCATAGCAGCGTTCTCGAGATTCTTCACTTTTTCTAGTTTTGTATCTACATTACTTGAAGTAAAAATATTATCTATATAGTCAGCAATTAACACTTTATTCTCAAAACAATTTTCATGTAAAATTGCATATACTGGCTTATGTTAACTAAAATAACTTTCGTATACCCCGTCTTCTATAAAACGTCTTCTATATTTCCAAAAACGACGTCTATTTGTGTATTTAAATTTGTCGTTATATCATTCGTCGGTAATTTAATATATAAATTATATTTTCGAAAATAATTAATTAATTATTTTGATCGCATATTAGTACAAGTTTACTCTTATCTGGAAGTTTTTCTATATTTTTCATAAAAGCGGCTTTGAACATCGCTTTTTTAACTTTTGGCGATTTGTATCCAGATATATTAAATTGATAAGAATTAATTCATTGAAATATAAGAATATCATTGAACATATATTCTGCAGTTATACATTTTACAAAATGATTATTTTTTTAATAAACTGTTAATCCTCGACTTTTTTCACTGATGTCTGACCTAAATATAATTTTATAATTTTCAAAACCTAAATCGTCGTACGGCTTGGATTGTGTTTCACTTAAACATATAATATTACCGCGATGAAACCACTTATCATGAATATTATGAGCCAATTTATTGTTCAATGTTCCGACATTGTGCTAAATGATTTTTAATACCGCTTTAGCCTTTAAATCATTATAGGATAATTTTAATTGCTTCGTTTTTCTTAGACGATTTAATTCGTTCAAAGCAGGATTTGCATCGATGTTTCCAACCAATTCGTTACGCGGCTAAGCGCAACATATTGCATCTGTACAATACGTATTTCTATTTTGGTGTAATCAAGACAAATCTTTTCGTAAGTTTGGCATTGACTTTTATGGATTGTTATGGCCTCAGCAATTAAGATCGGAAATTGCTTTCTAAAAATATGATACTTTTCTTCATCTGTGAAATTTATGCACAGAACCATTTTATTTATAGGCGTCAAATTATTTTCAATTTCGCCATTCAACATATATTCCCTGTGAATAATTCTGGCCTTTGTCCTAACTCTAGAAAGCTGAAAATCTAGCCATAAAATTTCTGGCGTATTTTTTGTCTTATCGAAAGTGATATATTTCAAAATACCGCAAGCGCCATTAACGAGGCCGTCAACTACATCGATGTTGCTTGTAAGCATATACTTAATGTCAATTTTTAAATCAATAGTCTCTTCCAATCTTTTTTTTTTTTTTTTTTTTTTTAATTTTTATTTTCAATAGCAATCAGAATACATAACTATTCTATGAGCTATTTGGCTTATGTCATTCACTCACACACATACACACACACTTGTAAACACACATATAAATTTATCGGATTAATATTACAATCATATTCAGAGAATCACTTCAATAAATGATTCAATTATTCTGTTTATATAGGGTCGTGGTAGTTCTATGGTTCCTCCATATTATCTTCGGGCAGCTTCTTCTTCAGTCTTCTTGAAGTTGATGTCTCAAGAAGCTGAGTGACTATATTGTTTGAATGATGTTGTAGTTTTTGAAAGTGTTTTATACTGTTGATTTGTATTATTTTGTTTATAAAATCAATATAAAGATCGTCGTGTAAAGTTTTGTTACTAACAAACCACGGAGCATCAGTAATCTGCCTCAATATTTTCGATTGGGCACGTTGCATTAACGCTATATTGGATCTGCTTGCACAGCTCTCACAGTCTCTTCCAATCTGATGTCGTTTTTATATTGTCTTTTTTAAAGAATTTAAAATTAGTTTTCTTCTTTGTTTATTGATAAAAGTTTTAGTAAAAACACGATCGGCTGTCGAGACTATTAACGGATTTGCATTTTGTTCAATCTTTATTTTATTATATGCTGCAATATTGTCATTAGTTCCGTACAACCGTATTGTTGTTTCTGGACCTCCTCTCGTTTAACTTCTCTGGACCGTATTAATTTCAAATCATCTTCTGTCATTTTATTTTCCGATGAATTGTTTGCACTGATTAATGCTAATTCTTTTTTGCCTCATTTTCTCTGTTAATTCAAAAAAAAAAAAAAATCAAACGTATTCCACAGATGATAAACATCGAAGAATGATGCCATTTTATTGTGGCGCGACACTTGATAAACAGGTTTATCCCTTACCGGAGGTAATTGATTAAGATCGCCAACAGCTAACACAGGTACTCCACCAAAAGGTTCATTGATACCTTTTGTTGGTATCAACACGACTTAGTATAGAAGATGTCTTCCAGATACTTTATTTCAACTGATAAAATCCTATCTACAAAATAGAAATTTTTTCGTCAGTATAGCTAATACAGACTCAAATATCACCAATATAAATTCGCCAATAGACGAATAGACGGAACTTGTGGAATTATTTGTATCGTTCTCATTCATTTTTGCATTCCTGGTTGATTTTTAAACTAATTTACCTATATTGGTATCATTGATATTATCAAATTGATGTCTTTTTTATGCATAACTGTTGTCCAGTCCTGTTCTTGATTGGATGGCGCAAGTTGTACATCCCTGACTTGATCGGCACTGGTGTCTTGTCGAATGATATCGCTTGTGTCCATTTCAGATGTATTTACAATTGCATTGCTGTCGTTGTTCACTGTTTTGGTTTGTTCCAAATATTCAGGGAATTCTCTCATTTGCTGAATAACTAATTCGGTATAGTTACGGGCATTGTTTTGCAAAACCTTGTTGATTTCCATTATTGGCAACGATGATGTTGATGGACACTCTGAAGGGTCGTTCGTATTCATATTTGATAAAGAACACATACAATTAAACACTGATTAATATTTCACACTATATGAATATTATTATATTCAATATATATAATATGAATTTAATACTTTTGATAGACGTAGTTTATTTATAATCCGAGCATATCCCGCAAGGGGAATGCGCACATTTAGAATGTCAACAATACACGTATAATTTGAATGCACTCCGTTTTATCAAGATAATATTATGAGATTATGTAACACTTACACTTTAATTCTACTGCTGACGATGCGTTCACTTCAACGTCCGAACAACGAATGTGTACGGGAAAAGTTGTTCATCGACTGTAACCTAATTCAGTGCTTGTCATATCAACCCATTATTGGGCTGTTTAGTAGGATTATCTGCATTCCATTTTGCAATCACGTCCTTTGCATTACGATTCGTTTCAGTAATTATAATAAATGAAATGTTTTGTGAAAAGAATTTCTTGAACACGTCCAATGGGAGTGCACTATGGTCTCTGAGCCCTGGACGAAAATACATAAAATTGTGATGCCGGAGATGGCCTACAGCCGACGCTCATTTTTCATCCATTTGGTACCATCACGGCCATAATAACAATCAGTAGATGCATTTTCATTCGCATCATCATCACTTAGTCCAGTCATTTTAGTATTTTACCTCGGAATTTGAGATACCCTGCTGTAAGTCTGTAAATACTTGTATATTGACACCATAAAAGTTGTCTCAAAACCTACGTTTGGTAGGGTGTGCGCAACTATTAAATTTCAAGGTCTAAGGTCACAAAAATCGTTTTTTTGCTTTTTTTGTAAATATCTCATTTCCTATGGGTTTTTTGCTATTTGTATTTATTATCAATATTGTAGACTACAAAATTCTCTACAAATTTTTGTTTGAAATAATTTTTCATACGGTGAACCGTTTTCGAGATAGAGGGCGGAGAGCGCGCGGTCACGGTATCACTTCAGGTCAACCGTTGCCTCCGGTCAAAAACGCGCCATATATAGTTGATAGATCAAATTATCGATAGATCAATGATTTTTGAATATTTGTCAATGTTTATTAACTATTATAATTTGTTTTATAATTTTTTCTTAACCTATCCACTTTTTAATCAGTATTAGTTTATTTAATAACATTTACCTGGCCATGTAGTTGCAGAATTGTTAATGAAAATATAGGAATTATATTCGAATTTAAACCTTATTAATATTAATAACTTCTTACATGATAAAAAACAACAAATAAATTATGAATTTATCTTTTTATTAAAAAATAACACTCAATACATTTATTATTTTTTAAGTAAAAAAATGGAATAAAGGGTGCACAAACTACAATTTATAATTTTAATCATCTTCTTCCTCTTCATCGTCGTCTTCTGGCTTCTGGTAAAATTCAAACTGGTCTTCATTATCGTCTTCAACGACATTTGTCTCAAGTTCTTCCATGATTTCGGAGTCAAAACTTCCATCTTCGTTAATGATAATGATCGATAGTTGTATATGTTTTTCCTAGAAAGTATATAAAACTTCGAGTTTGATTGTATTGACAAAATATAGGCAAACGAATAATGTTAATATAAATTATATAATATTGAACAAGTATACTTTCATTATACACCTTATCTATGATTATACACTACATATCCTTATACACTTAAAATAAAGCATTAATTTTCTTGATTCTCTAGAAACTGTTTAGAAATAAATAATCTCGTCGATTACCGTCGTAGCGCCGCAGCGCTCTCTCGTTATTGTCAGGTGTGCCGACACCCTTACGTTTGTTGTTCGCTCTACTATTATTAGCATTCGTTATCTATGTGCATATGTCGTTGATGGTACTCGCATCTCGAATTAGATTCAACAAGTGTGTTCTGATCATGATCATAGATGAAAGAAGCAATGGTTCTGATTTTCAGTCCGATTATGTTTCAATTCAGTGATTTAGTGGATAATTAATGATCTTTATTGGCGATAACATTATTTGCAAGCTTTTGGTTGGTACTTTGATGGATTAATAATTTTGCTTGTTTATTTAGTATATGACAAAAGCAAAGAACTTTGACAGCATCTTATTTCACTTTTGCATTGATTTGGTGTGAGAAATATTCGTTAATAACGTTCGTTTTTATATTTATAGTTATATTTATTGCTATAAATTTGTTGTTTTGATTTAATTTAAAACCTAATGTTCGTCGTATCTGTGATTAATAAGTGCGTAGGCAACTTGTTGTTTGTGGATATCGTTTCAAAGAATAGGTTATGGCTAAAACTTATGCTACAATTCCAAATATTTTTTTTCGTGGGTACTTATTTACCTCTTTTTATAGTTATATTAAAATATTATTTTTATATCTATATGAATTACTATAGTATTTTATAATTTCAGATGCCGGTGAGGAAACCCTATTCTACATGTTGGAGGCCCATGTGAATGTTTTATTGTACAAAACCTCCTATATTTAATAACTACATGAGGTAACTTGAGTAAGAGTTTGAGGATGTAAGTACCTGCATGTTTTTTATCGCAATGGATATATTCCTGATTAGTATGATTAAATGTTCACGAAACACTTTAAGGCACATGCTATTCATAGTACATGATTTAAATCTTAGCCATTTGATCTACTATTAAACCTGGATTCTGCAAGTTAATGAAATATGCATCTCTATTTACTAATATCTGTCAGTAATTGTTGTCTGTTTTAATATGAATTCAGCAGTTAATTTACGATGTACATATTTTGCTATTGCCAACAAATATAGTTGATATTCGACACTTTCCATCCTGCTATATATAATTTAAATGGTTAATTTTAATATTAATTTGTCATGGAAAAGACAAAAAAGATTTAATACTTCTTTTTTATCTTATGTATATTACTTGTTTTCAACCTGTTTAAATTTTTTCATATAGAATCACCGTCATTCTTACTGTATGGCAACTGTTTATCCCCTTAAAATTGACAAAAACTTCACTTATTATTCATTTATTTATGTTTTTTTTTCTTCAACGGCGATAGTACAATATTGTTACATTTTGAAGTCTACAAATTCTAAACTAAAGAGGTAATATGTGAGAAAATTAGAGTTTTAAGAGTTCATAGATAGCTTTGTATATATACATAACACTTAATATAAACTACAAATATATAACATTAAATAAAAACTAATAAAATTAAACATTTAATAAACCATAAATCACTACTTAAGGGGGTATTCTACTGTAGAATTTTGAAAAAATCGAAAAAGTTTTTTTTTCATATTTTCAAAGTTTAGTTATTCAAAAATATGTCATTAAAAGGATTTTTCAAAATTGCTATTATTTCCTGAGTTATAGCCGTTTTAGTGACGTGGCCTCGGTTCGGGTCCGACTTGTCTCAAAACTTTGAACGCGTTTTTCTCGGAACTACTTTTTTCGAGCTGGCGGTAAGGATATCTCGAGTTCTAATGAACCGATTTACTTCAAATTTGGAGAGAATCTTCTCTATACATCGCTTTATCGTATGGACCTTGCCCAAAACTATAACTTTTCATTTAGTATTTTTAAAAAATTCGGAATTGTTAAAAAAACATGAAAAAAAATAATTTTTTTTTCAAACTGCCGCCATTCGAACAAAAATTTTTTGTTTAACTTATCCAAGGTTCATACGATAGCGGCATCTATTATAATTAAGAATCCATCTATTTTTTATGTTTTAAATCACCAGGAGGGTTGGAATCATGTACGCCAAGACACCCTCTTTTTTTGGGAACCCCGACTTTGACTGCTCATAACTTTGTGAATTTTAATTTTTTTTTAACAATTTTTTTTTTTATGTAATAATAAAATATCAATAAACAAATGATAAAAAAATCGATAGTAAAAATATTATTTGTTTCCTTTATACGACGCTTCAAAAACCGGGCGAAATTCATGACTCTACAGTAGAATACCCCCTTAAGGCAGTCTTTTAAGGATAATTTTTCTGGTTTGATTTTTTATATTTGTCACCGACAGACCAAAGATATCAATCTCAGAAGCAAATTCATTTATTATTTTTGATATTCTGAACATGGGTGCGTGTGAAACAAATTTGGTTTTAACTGTAGGTATTTCCAAAGTTCAGTTATTACGTAACTTAACATTTCATACGACAAATTTGATGCGTTCAAGAAGTTCAGGAGCATATAAAGCACCTTTCACAATATTAAATCCATAGCAGAAGGTGAGGTATTTTCTTCTAGCATCGAGTGGGGTAATGCTAAGATGGTTGTACATTTGGGACTGACTTAACTGAATATTGTTCTTGTATCTGAGGAATCTTACATGATTGACAAATTTTTTCTGGACAGATTCAATTCTGTGAATCTGATATTGGTAAATCGGGTCCCAAATTACACACCCATACTCTAACATTGGTCTAACTAAGGTATCAAATAGTACACTCAGGGTATCATCATTTTGGAAATCTCCACTGTTTCTGAGCAGACCACCAAGTATACTATTTGCCCTTGACACAATATTGTTCGAGTGACCATCGAATGCTAGCCCTCTATCTATATATACTCCTAAATCACGGATACCATCCACCTGCGGAAGTACTTCTTCCTATGAAGTATCGATGATTAGAGTAGCTTTCACTGCCGCGACAAAATATAATAACTGCTCATTTACTCACATTCAATTTAAATTTATTTATTTCATACCATCTAGATAATCGATTTAAGTCTTCCTGGAGTGCACACAAATCACCTTTGTTCCTTATGCCTCTGTATATTTTAGTCATCCGCAAATAAAGAAACTCAGATGAGAAACCATTGCCAATGTCATTCCCAAATATACAAAATAGCAATGGTGTAAGATGAGATCCTTGCGGCACTCCTGAAGAGACCGTATATTTATCTGATATGGAGTCAATTAATTTCACGCATAGTTTTCTACCTCGCAAATAGGATTCAAACCAATTATATAAACCAATTATATAAACCAATTATATAAACCAATTATATAAACCAATTATATAATATAATTTTAATAATAAATTAAGTGGCCTTATTCTTTCTTCTTTGGCACTCCATACTTTTATTCGCACATTCTCTAGAATTATCTTGCAATGATGCTTTTTTTTGTTGAACAAATCAACAAATTGTTAAATATTTGCCTTCGGCGATGTAGGTAATTTTAGTATTTCAAAATACAACACAAGTTTTCTAGATTTATTACAGAATATAGATATTATTATACAGAACTTCATTAAAGTTATTATAAGGTTACGTGTTACTTTTCGAGTCCAGAGAGAGAAATGTGAGCTTGTAATAAACAGTGAGGTCCTGTGTCTAGCCTGAAATATAGAGTCCATAGAATGTAGAGTGGAACTCGAGAGATGTAGAGTCCGTAGAGTAATAAATGTGATAGTATACACATAGAGGCATAAATGCGACGGTAAATAGGTAAGAGTGTCAGCGCATAACAAAATTCTATTCATAAATATTTCATGGTTACCAAATTGTTCAGTTTCTATTAAATTCTTAAGTTCTTGTCTTGCAAGTTTTATTACGGCATAGCAAGCCTCTTTATTATGTTCTGTGATTGTTTGTGTACTTATTTGTAATCCCTCTAAACTTCTGTAATCTTCACATCTTTGAATCATATCCCTTTCTAACAATTCACGCTCAAAACCCGTATCTGATGGAAAAACTCTCACGCATGCGTGGATGTGCTTACAAATGTTTGTGTATATATGAAAACAAATCTTGCATGGTTTACATCTCATGCAAGTAGTATTACAAGTTTGATTTTTTTTTAATAACCACGTATGGTGCCGTAGTAACATCTATTGGTAATACATTCCATTGCGTATTCAAACTGGTTTGTATAATATAATCAGGCAAAATTGTTACACTTCTCATGTGGCTTATTCTTATCTCGTTGCCTTGTCGATAGTTACATTCCATTCAATCTTCGCGTCCTTTGTCGAAAAGAATCCATTTCAAGGCGTAACACCATTTGAATGGCCTTATCCATCCTTCTCGAGCACTTTCTCTTAAAAACTCAGACTTTTTATCTGATTATGAAAACTTTCCAAAAACATATTCGTGTTAATTCCTAATCCTTTCCGATAACAATACGCCCAAGTAGTTGCTCGTTTGCAGTAAACTTTCCTAAAATATGCAACAAATATCTTAGCATCATCGTCTGTCTCAAGTTCATTCAAATAATCATTTAAATTCCTCCAAAAATCTTCCTCATCCAAAATCATTTTTATTTCTATAAATTTCTGATAAATTACTTCGCGTTTCTCTTTATTAGCAAACTTGTTTGATGCTGTTCTCTTCCAGCACCTGGACACATGCCAGGAGCATAAAAGTTTATGCTGTGGCTCACCCATGACATCTGACCATGCATTAGAATAAGTTGGAGCGTCATCTGTCATGAATGTTTTTGTTTTAATTATGCCTACTAGTGCAGTAAACGGAGAGGAAAAAAGGGTATAACCTCTGAATTTTTTTACTGTGCTCCGAATTGAATGAAATTTTTGAATTAGGTTCATCTTACCCTCAAGTTCAAAAGTGAAAACAATTCGGGTTGCGCCATCACCCCCGGGGGTATGACACCCCCTTCTCAATTGTGTAATTACATTTTTTCAAAATAACATCGGAAATCGGTAGAAACACTAATTATAAGAAAAAAATGTCTTTTATAGTTTTTTAATAAAACTAATACTTTTCAACTAAAGATTCATATATTTTTGGCCTTTTTCTTCGTTTTTTTGCAAATATCTCCTGAAATATACATTTTAACGAAAATCATGTAATGAACAAAATAATGTCAATAAAAATCTTAATAAATCGGTATTACATAAAGTGTTCTAGGAAAAATATTAAGCAAGATTTGAAAGAGCAAACTCGTTTTTCATTTCGTTCAAGATTTAATTGTTGTATTGAAAGCCATCTAGTGTCGTGGTTTTACATTTTATGCATTTCGGTGAAATTGGGTTTTATAGTGCTCAATATAAGCTTTAAAATGAGTGCTGTTACAAGTTTTTTGCGTGTAAAACGAGTGAGCTATCATGCAAATAAGAAGCATATACGAAGTTTTTTCCTTTTAAATCATATGGTTTAATGACATCTTGTGATGGATTCTAGCAGATTCACTACTTTAGTACAAAATATTTTCCGAAAACTCACGATTTTATAAAAACTTTATAAACCACTCCTTGCACTGTGTTTCGGACAGAGCATGGTCACCATAAGCTTCCACCAACAAACGATGACTTTCAGCAGCACTTTTTTTCAAATGAAAGAAGGAAAAAACGTAAAACCACATTTTCTGGCGCTGAATGCGACATTTTCAAAATGATCAAAAGCTATGTTCTGGTACGAATATTGATACAGTACGTATTTTTTTTATTATGGACAGATACAAAACAATAAGAAAAAACTGACAGACTACTACAGTTATCTATATATGAATTAATGTGACCATCAGTAAAGCCGTTTTGAAATTTATACACCTGTATATGCATATATTACATGATATATTTATTGTACACTATTCTCTGACCATGGTATATATGTATATGTATAGCGGGTTGTCAACACGCATCGCGGCTCGTCAACACGTATCACTTGTCTACTGGACAGATAGGCCCATATAGTGACAGCATGGAGAAAAACAAAATTAATTTCAAGTGTCAGATCTGACATGGCTTTTGTTTCTCCCTAGTCGAATTTCCAAAATGTATAATTCTTAAAACCTTTCTTTTCAATTATAAATAAGAAAATACCAATAACATTTTATTAACGATCAGTATGACAACACATAGTGTCGTGGATATTAATCATATATAAAATAAACCAAATATAATAATATTTTATGAAATTTATTATTGTCTATCATTTTGGTATTTAATATGGACCACACATCCATATTTTGGTGACCCGGAGTGATATAGCGGGTTGTCAACACGCATCGCGGCTCGTCAACACGCATCACATGTCTACTGGACAGATGGCCCATATAGTGACAGCACGGAGAAAAACAAAAATAAAGTCAGTGTCAGATCGGACATGGCTTTTGTTTCTCCCTAGTCGAATTTGCAAAAATGTATAATTCTTGAATACTTTCTTTTCTATTATAAATAAGAAAATACCAATCACATTTTTTAACGATCAATATGACAACACATAGTGTCGTGGATATTAATCATATATAAAATAAACCAAATATAAATAATATTTTATGGAATTTATTATGACTACAATTTGGATAATATTGGTATTAATTAACGGAGCACCACAACATCTCCATATTTTGGTGACCTCCGACGTGATCTAGTCCGACGTGATCTAGCCCGACGTGATAACAAGTAACACACATAAAGAAGGTAAGAAGATCAAGACATATTTTGAAGTAGCAAAAAAAAATAAATTGAAGTCTTATGAATTATGAAGAAAAGAATTTTTAAGAATATAATAATGAATATAAATGGCTTACAACCGCCATAACTCTAAGAAACATTCTAATCCTACAACTGAGACTTCGACCACGCACATCCAGAACAACAACACACGTGCTCAATAAATCCCTCATTATCCTGGAAATGAGTCGATAATAAGCACCATGGCAGCAGACAGGGAGCAAACAATTTGGCAAC